>NW_027005192.1:60439-75051 GCF_036934945.1 Oncorhynchus masou masou
AATGTTTTGCAAATGCCATATGGCAATTGCCAGTTGTAACACTTCAAAAATCCAACAGGTGGCGTGTGCGCTCCACCATGGTTTTTCATATAGGAAATGGACCCCAAGTCAACATCCAAAAGCCAAATTTTGAAAAAAATGATTTTTGTGTCAAAAACTTATCACCCCTTAAAAAAGTGCTTTCTGGACCGTTTTTCGAAATTCTTTAGAATTGTGTGTCAATTACACACGTATAAGAACTGTATCAACATACTTTAGTCATATTTTATTATCATAATTTTTTTTTTTTTTTTTACTTGTGCATAAGGCATATGTTTTGTGGGGGCCAAATGTCATAAGAAATTTGACATGCTCAAAAATCCTGCAGAAATGCAAAATTGACTGGCCTGATGAACTCGGGATGGCCGGGCAGTGATTGTTGTTCCTTTCAATCACTCATGGTGTTGATTTCATCATGTCCATTTGTTTATGTTTTCTCACTTTTGCAAAGTCACTGTGCATTTGCAATATGGTTAACTGGGTATTCACCATCACGAATTTATCATGCTATAAAAATCGTGCAGGAATGCCAAATTGACTGGCCCGATGAACTCGGGGTGGCTGGGCAGTGATTCTGGTACCTCTCCATCGCTCGTTTGGGTTGATTTCAGGATGTCACTTTTGGTGATGGTACCTCACTGTTAAAACATATTGCAAATGTTTTCTCACTTTTGCAAAGTCACTGAAAATCATGCAGGAATGCAAAATTGACTGTCCCGATGAACTTGGGATGGCTGGGCAGTGATTCTGGTACGTCTCCATCGCTCGTTAGGGTTGATTTCAGAATGTCACTTTTGGTGATGGTACCTCACCGTATAAACATATTGCAAATGGACAAGAGTCACCAGCAAGTCACTGTCCATCAGTCAATTTGATATCATTCTGACACCAAACTGATACAAACTGACACCAAACCCACTTTTCCCAACTCGTTTAGGAGCCAAGTATCACATACTTCAGAGCTGGCCCAAAATTCACAACGCCTTCGGTTCAAACCATAAAAAAAACATAAAACACGTAGTTACGTTCTAGCTGCGGGTCCATTTCTTGTGTTATGTGTAGGCCTAGCAGAGGCGCCCCCGAATCCCAAGTTTCGGCTCGATAGGTCATTAGGTGTCCGAGTAAAACCCTAATTGGTGCTGAAAATCCACTTTTTTCCATGCCTTGCTATGGGGTCCTTGAATGAGCTATCGGACAGAAACGTTGGGGTCCGTGTCTATGGGCCGAGCCGGTTTCAATGCACCTAGTCTTGTGTCTGAGACTTTTCTAAATGTCGCCATTTTAGTAATGGTCAAAATGAATTGAAGTCATTGCAAATGTACGAGGCTGTTTCTCGGTCCGAGAACCTTCTAGAGCCACCTAACTCACCACGCACTATCGACCTGAGGTCTAGAACAGGTTTCTAAAGTTTCGGAACTCTAGGTCTGACGGTTCTTTTTTAGCTCGAACAAAGCTAACTATTGGAGGCACTGTCAGTCTCTACGCACCCCAATACGTCCCTCCATCCAAGTTGTGCATCTGTGTGATTTAGTTTTCCTTTGAATTTTTATGGGAAAATGACTGATTTACAGTTCATGGGGGTTGCCTAATCACACATATGAAGTTTTGGACAGATCTGATTTTTTTAACCCTTCCAAACAGCCCCTGAGACACCAATTATGGCACTTCCGGTTGGCACAGGAAGCTGTATCTCAACACACATCCTCATTGGGGTATTCTATTACAGAATCCTGAGTTAAGTCTTTACGTTGAGAATTGACTGATCTACACAGGGTTGAATGCAGAGTCATTTTCACCTTTGCTGGTGATGTACATCCAAATACCTTTTGGGTGAATTTAACCACTTCCGGTTGCTCCAGGAAGCTTAGAATCGACACAGGTAGACCTCATAGTGGTCTGATGGACTGTCATAGAAGACAGGTTCATAAGGCATTCATAACCCACATAGGCTTCAGGTTGAATGTAGAGGTGAAGGCAATGTATTCCTATGGGGAGAGAAGTCAATGCAAACTGTTTGATGTAAACACCTTTTAACTGTGAAGGGTTAATGCCACACGGTCAAGGTTAGGCTTGCACAGATCGGGAGGACCTCAGGAACATTCCGGTGTTTGAATTGTCCTTCTAAACCTAACGGTTCCGCCGCTGTCACCCAAAATCAAATGACGTTGTGGTGCAGGCTTCATTTTGAGCCTACTTTTCTCATGGTCACTGCGCTTAGACCGAGCGAGCTACGGTCAAGCGGGATATCTCGTTGAACTCGGCACGGCCTTGGGATTATGTTTATGCCATTACCTGCTCTCTGTGTCTTTAAACACTGTGCTTTGTCACTCCATCCTTGCTGTGTGTGAGAGCTTTTCTTTGACATCTGTTGGGAGAAATTACTGATTTTACAGTTCAGGAGGGTTGCCTAATCACACATATGAAGTTTTGAAAAGATCTGACCTATTTAACCCTTGGATACAGCCACTATGACACCATTTAAGGCACTTCCTGTTGGCACAGGAAGCTATAAATAAACTCATATCCTCATTTGGGGTATGCCTTTACAGAATCCTGAGTTTTAAGTCTTTACGTTAAGAACTGAGTTATTTACGGAGGGTTTAGTGAGTGTGTGTTATTTCAGAAAATCATAGAAATCTCGCAGAGCTCCGCAGCACACTTTAAAAATATTCGTATGAACACCCTGCAACTGGATCTGTAACTGTTGAAAAAAAACCACCTATATTTGAACATCACAAATCTGTCATTGTACGATTTCTCTTAAATGACGATAGATAAATGGCTGATTTTTTTGTTATTGACACCGGAGGCTCCTTGACTTTGACGTGAAGTGAAAAAATAATTTCTCTATTTTCATTTTGGACCTTTAATCCCAGAAAAATGGACGTAACTCAAAAACCGTTGAGGCCTAGACGCCATCTTGTTCGGGGCCAACTGCCCATTATGCCAAACCTATGCTCACCAAGTTTCGGCTTCGAAATATTTTCAGTTTTCGAGATAAGGCCCGTCGTGATTCGTGATGTTTTGTCAAATTGCAGTATGATTGCTTATGCCCTCTTGTGGGATTTTCCGGGATAGCGGAAAAATGACCAAAATTTGATTATTTTATAAAACGAAAACCGAATGTCCGACAAAGTTCGTTTGATGACTTCCCGGTAGGTCTGGCCCTGCCGCTCGGCCCGACGCCGCCCCCGAATTTCAAAAATGTTTTCGGACGTCTAGTAAGGGACGGTACATTTGCAATATGGACTTTTTCACTAACCATACAGAAAATGTCGAAATGTTCCCTTAAGGTATGTCAGTGAACCTGGAAAGCTTGTTTAGGACTATAACTTCCTCCTCATATTGTACAATGTGTTTCTCCTCACACCTGGCCTAGACTATTGATGGATTAGAGACACAGTCGTTTTTATTGCCCTCAGATTCTCAGTGTCAAAGTAGTCTGCCATTTTGGTCATTTATGAGGTATTAAAAAATATTATTCAAAGTCCCCAGTCATCTAAAATGATGTAGAACTGCATGAAATCTGTTCATAAAAAAGGCCACATTTTTCCAGGACTCCAGGCTACAATAAATGTACTCCGTGTGTGCAACTTCTGCAAGCAGCTCCACACCACTGCTCTATGCCAGTACACTAAAGCCATGACAATGCATGCAATGCTTTATTATAAAGGTATTTTATTTAATATGTTCTGGTACCTTACAGACCCCCAGGTCACCACCTCTTGGGCTCGCAGTTTGGTCCCTGCATCTCCCAATTGACACATTAAACACTGGAGAAGTGGGTAGCTGCCACTGCCTATTCCGGGACACGTGTCCTTTTGCATAGAATTTGTGAGGATGTTGATTGTGGCCTGTGGAATGTTGTCTCGCTCATCTTCAACGTCTGTGCGAAATTCCAGGATATTGGCGGGAACTGGAACAAGCTGTCGTACACGTCGATCCCAAACATGCTCAAAAGGGTGACATGTCTGAGTATGCAGGCCATGGAAGAACTGGGACATTTTCAGCATTTTCAATTGTGTACAGATCCTTGCGACATGGGGCTGTGTGTTGTCATGCTGACACATGAGGTGATGGCGGCAGATGAATGGCAGGTGTGGAAGGACCACTAGAGGGCAGGCTGGGCTCATGGATAGCAGCCCAACAAGGCATGGGAGACAAGGTAACCAGAGTCAATTAAGCACAGCTGACGGTACTAATGACACTCTCCTTCCCCTATAAAAGAGAGAATGGAACCAGCAGAGAGGGGGGAAAACTCTCTGGAAGATAGCCACCGACAGAGAGAAGCTATGCAGAAAGAACCACTAAGACGGTGACAATCCCGTGATTTATTTTTGTTGTAGTTTAAAGATAATCCTATTGTGTTCTTGTTTCATCTGGAGAAGAAGATGTATGTTTTTCCATTGATTATGTTAGAATGTTCTCCTGACTCGTTTATTCCACCTTCCCGCTTTAGAGTGACACCCAATTACTTGGTACGCTCACACAGGACAATGGGCCTCAGGATCTTATCATGGTATCTCTGTGCATTCAAATTGCCATCGATAAACTGCAATTGTGTTTGTTGTCTGTAGCTTATGCAACACCATATATGGCAGTCTGCCAATGTGAGGCTGGTTGGGCATACTGACAAATTCTCTAAAACAATGTTGGAGGCGGTTTATGGTAGAGAAATAAACATTAAATTATCTGGCAACAGCTCTGGTGGAAATTCCTAGTCAGCTTGTCAATAGTATGCTCCCTCAACTTGAGACTGTGGCATTGTGTTGTGTGACAAAACAGCACATTTTAGAGTGGCATTTTTGTATTTATTAGGGATCCCCATTAGCTGCTGCCAAGGCAGCCCCTACTCAGCTAATCTTGTTCCCAGCACAAGGTGCATCTGTGTAATGATGATCATGCCATTTAATCAGCTTCTTGATATGCCACACCTGTCAGGTGGATGGATTATCTTGGCAAAGGAAAAGAATCTTGCTAAAAAGGGATGTACACAAATTTGTGTACAAAATTTGAGCAATAATGATCCATTTCTGCAGTACAATTGACAACCATGGCTATAAATGATAAAAAGCCCACCTTAATGAAGCATTTTACCACGTGCCTCAGCTCATCCACTCCCCACTAGCTTCGGGTAGCTGCATACCAATCGAGTACCACAGTATAAATCCTAATTCGCAAAACACATAGCAGTCAAATCGGAAAATGGTTCCAATAATTTCTCCCATAGGGGATTTTAGAAACACGTAAACAAGGGCTGTGTTTCGTGTAGGCCTACCCTGGTGTTTTTAATAACCGTGTAAATCTCTCTAGGACAAAATGACTTATCAATATATTATATGTATTTACCCCCACAAATTACATGTAATTAGCTGCTAATGTGGCAATAAACAACTACAAAATTCTGATGGTCTAGACAAGACTACCAAATCAAGACAAAGGTAAGGATCTCTGGATTAAATAATGTTAACCAAATTTAGTAATGAATAAAATAGGCTAAATTTATTTAAATTGACATTTCTCTGAACTGTCTTGTGCAAGTTTTAAATTGACACAATACCTGTTAGCAAAGGTGTCAGCTTGAGATGATGTGCAGGAGCTTGCAGGGATTTGTAGTTTAGCATGACGTCTACATTGACACTAATTACCGTTTTCAAATCTGAGAAATACAGTCTAATATATTGATAAGTCACCTTGTCCAAGAGAAATGTACACAGTTATCAAAACGTCACGCCAGGGTAAGCCAACACGAAACACAGCCCTTATGTTAAGTGCTTCTAAAAGTAACTTAAATGAACAATTTGAACCATATGATAAACAAAAATATCACACTTACATAAGAATTCAGACCCTTTACTCCGCACTTTGGATTTATTATTTTTATTGGAAATGTGAGGACTTTTGTTGTTAGCGTTTGGTTATGTTTTTGTCTATCTTTGGGTTGGGGTGTGTGTGTGGGGGATTGTGATTGTTGATTGCCCTATTTGGAACAAATGAAATATATATATATAAATAAGAATGATGGACGCCACTGTGTTCTTGGGGACCTTCAACACTGCATAAATGTATTGGTTCCCTTCACCAGATCTGTGCCTCGACATAACCCTTTTTATGGAGCTCTACAGGCAATTCCTTCAACCTCATGGCTTGGATTTTGCTCTGACACGCGGGACCTTATATAGACAGGTGTGTGCCTTTCCAAATCATGTTCAATCAATTTAATTTATAACCAGTGGACTCCAATTAAGTTGTAGAAGCGTCTATAGGATGATCAATGGAAACAGGATGCACCTGAGCTCAACGTCAAGTCTCATAGCAAAGGGTCTGAATTCTTACACTACTGGTCAAACGTATTAGAACACCTACTCATTCAAGGGTTCTTTATTTTTACTATTTTCTACATTGTAGAACAATAGTGAATACATCACAACTATGAAATTACACATATGGAATCATGTAGTAAATTAAAAAAAAATGTTAAGTCAAAGTATATTTTATACTTGAGATTCTTCAAATAGTCACCCTTTGCCTTGATTGACAGCTTTTCATTCTCTCAACCAGCTTCATGAGGAATGCTTTTCCAACCATCTTGAAGGAGTTCCCACATATGCTGAGCACTTGTTGGCTGCTTTTCCTTAATTCATAGAACTTTTAAAACACTGGCAGTTTGTCTACTTCACTTTAAATCTATTACCACCTGGCTACCCCTACCCCAGTCAACAGCCCTGCACCACCCACAGCAACTTGATAAAGCTTCCCCCAAATCCAGATAGCTGATGTTCTGAAAGAGCTGCAAAATCTGGACCCCTACAAATCAGCTGGGCTTGACAATCTGGACCATCTCTTTCTAAAATGATCCACCGCAATTGTTGCAACCGCTATTACTAGCCTGTTCAATCTCTTTCGTATCATCTGAGATCCCCAAAGATGGTAAAGCTGCCGAAGTCATCCCCCTCTTGAAAGGGGGAGACACTCTAGACCCAAACGGTTACAGACCTATATCTATCCTGCCCTGCCTTTCTACGGTCTTCGAAAGGCATGTTAACAAACAAATCACCGACCATTTCAAATCCCACCGTACCTTCTCCGCTATGCAATCTGGTTCCCGAGCTGGTCATGGGTGCACCTCAGCCACGCTCAAGGTCCTAAACGAGATCATAACCGCCATCGATAAGAGACAATACTGTGCAGCCGTATTCATCAACCTTATCGGCAGACTCAACAGCCTTGCTTTCTCAAATGACTACTTCTCTGATAGAATTCAGTATGTCAAATCGGAGGGCCTGTTGTCCGGACCTCTGGCAGTTTCTATGGGGGTGCCTCAGGGTTCAATACTTGGTCCGACTCCTTCTCTGTATACATCAATGATGTCGCTCTTGCTGCTGGTGATTCTCTGATCCACCTCTACGCAAACAACACCATTCTGTATACTTCTGGCCCTTCTTTGGACACTGTTAACTAACCTCCAGACAAGCTTCAATGCCATACAACTCTCCTTCGGTGGCCTCCCAACTGCTCTTAAATGCAAGTAAAACTAAATGCATGATCTTCAGCCGATCACTGCCCTCACCTGCCAAGCATCACTACTTTGGACGGTTGACTTAGAATATGTGGACCATTACAAATACGTAGGTGTCTGGTTAGACTATAAACCGTCCTTCCAGACTCACATTAAGCATCTCCAATCTAAAATTAAATCAGCTTCCTATTTCGCAACAAAGCCTCCTTCACTCATGCTGCCAAACATACCCTCATAAAACTGACTATCCTACCGATCTTTGACTTCCGCAATGTAATTTATAAAATAGCCTCAAGCACTCTATCACAGTGCCATCCATTTTGTCACCAAAGCCCCATATACTACCCACCACTGCAACCTGTATGCTCTCATTGGCTGGCCCTCGCTTCATATTTGTCGCCAAACCCACTTGTTCCAGGTCGTCTATAAGTCTTTGCTAGGTAAAGCCCAACTTATCTCAGCTCACGGATCACCATAGCAGCACGCGCTCCAGCAGGTATATTTCACTGGTCACCCCCAAAGCCAATTCCTCCTTCGGCAGCAGAGAACTGGAAGGAAAGGCGACCAATGACTGGAACAAATTGCATATAACTCATATCTCACTCACTAACTTTAAGCACCAGCTGTCAGAGCAGCGCACAGATCACTGCACCTGTACATAGCCCATCTATAATTTAGCCCAAACTACTACCTCTTCCCCTACTGTATTTATTTATTTTGCTCCCCCATTATTTCTAATCTAATTCTTCCACTGCAAATCTGCCACCAGTGTTTATTTATTTATACTTTTAAAAAGCCCATCCAACTACCTCATCCCCAGACTTATGTTTTGCTCCATTTCACACCAGTATCTCTACTTGCACATCTATCACTCCAGTGTTTAATTGCTAAATTGTAATTACTTCGCCACTATGGCCTATGTGTTGCCTTACCTCATTTGCACACAGTGTATATAGACTTTTCTATTGTGTTATTGACTGTACGTTTGTTTATTCCATGTGCAACTCTTGTGTTGCTGTTTGTGTCGCACTGCTTTGTTTTATCTTGGCCAGATCGCAGTTGTAAATGAGAACATGTTCTCAACTGTCCTACCTGGTTAAATAAAAGGTTCAATTGAAAAAAATTTAATGCTCTGAGCACTCCAGATATCCCTGTGAATAAAACAAATGCTGACAATACTGGTGTCAAACCATGCAGGTCTCAGTAGCATGAAATAACATCTACCTTCTCATTGAAACAGTTCATCATGAAACAGTTCTACTGCAACTTTTCATGCACAGTGGGAAGTTGGAATGAACAACAAACTTCTTACCATGAGAATCCTCTTCTTCATCTTTAATGTTGACATTCAGCTCCAGTGTTTGACTGCAGTCTTCCAGCTTCACTGATGCCATCTCTGGATCCTGCAGTGCAAACTGGGCTCCACTCTCACAATCAGCACCCAGTGACTATAGGTTTGGACTCAGTGTAGAAGGAGAGAGGCAGGCTGGGTGTGTCCTCACTGTTGATGTTACCGGCCTCAGACTTAATCAGAGTTGGCAAGTAGTAATAAAGAAAAACATACAAAAGTTACTCTTGACAGTTCAGGCACTTTATTTCCTAAAATATATATTTCTTCTTGTTCAATTATCTAATTAAGTGCTTGACTTGGACTGAAATAGGTGCCGGTGTTCCTTTTTTTGCAGGTAATGTTTATATTTAGGGGCAGGAGCTACACATTACTTTTGAGCTAATATTCTATAAGAGGAACATGATCTCAAGCAGGAGAAATATAAGTATTCTGCTCCGGTGAGCTCCTGTCCAAATCAAGCACGGATCTCATTTCAGGTAGCTAAACATTGACAACAAATACAGGACTAACATTAGAACTAAGATCGAATCGTACTACACCGGGGCTGTAGTGGAGCAGGTTGAGAGCTTCAAGTTCCGTGGAGTCCACATCACCAACAAACTAACATGGTCCAAGCACGCCAAGACAGTTGTGAAGAGGGCACGACAAAACCTATTGCCTCTCAGGAGACTGAAAAGATTTGGCATGGGTCCTCAAAAGTTTCTACAGCTGCACCATCGAGAGCATGACTGGTTGCATCACTGCCTGGTATGGCAACTGCTTGGCCTCTGACTGCAAGGCACTACAGAGGGTAGTATGTACAGCCCAATAAATCACCGGGGCCAAGCTTCCTGCCATCCAGGACCTCAAAACCAGGCGGTGTTGGAGGAAGGCCCTAAAATTGTCCAAGACTCCAGCCTCCCTAGTCATAGACTGTTCTCTCGGCTACCGGACAGCAAGCGGTACCAGAGCACCAAGTCTAGCACCAAGAGGCTTCTAAACAGCTTCTACCCCCAAGCCATAAGACTCCTGAACAGCTAATCAAATGGCTACCGAGACTATTTGCATTTGCGCCCACCCACGCTGCTGCTACTCTCTTATCTATGCATAGCCACTTTAATAACTCTACCTACATGTACATAATTACCTCGACACCGGTGCCACCACACATTGACTGTACCCCCTGTATATTGCTCTGCTATTGTTATTTAATGCTGCTCTTTCATTACTATTCTCTTACTTTTTAAGGTATTTTCTTAAAAATGCATTGTTGGTTAAGTGACATTAATTCATTCACATTAGACAACGTAAGAGCACTTTATAGTAGATTTCATATGCATGTAGTACATTACAAGGTCACTGTTTGTTTTAGGCAGCACCGTTACTATTTTCCTGAACAACCGCGTCTTCATTGTATTATTTCAATCAAAAAACAATTGTATTACCGGTTCACACTACAGTAACAGACCGAGGGGGCGCCGCCATTTTACCAGCTCGTCAATTTTACACAAAACCAATAACATGCAACAAAAAAAATCTCAAATAAATGGATTATTTATGAAATTACCTTGAGAAAAATGTACATCCACTCAGATAAACCCAAAGTCTCTCGCTATGTGACTTGTAAAATAGTTAACCACGTTCTTCACTCGGTTTGACAAAAAATACACATCAAACGTGACAATATCTTAATGGATTTGTTACCTAGCATGGAATGACATGTTCTTTTGATATTGTAAAGTTTAAACGCGCTATTACATACCTGTAGTGGTAAATTGAAGCGGACATATACAAAGGTTATCTTCTTGACTGCACCGTTCTGGCGCTTTCTTTATTCTGAAGAATGGTGCCCGCGTGCCGAGAACTTCCTGTTCCCCACTACCACAGTGCAACCTTCGTTGCATTCCGGGATCCTCGGGATGGCCCTATACATGAGAAGGGGATAGATGCCTCCGCCTCCTCAGTGGTGTAAACTAAAGAATTTAAGTTAAAAAAAAAAAATATTTAAGAGATGACAAAAGCAGTTATCTTTATAAAATAAATTAATATTTATTTATAGGACATGCTTAGAGCAAATGCACCTCTAACTAAATGTAACTCCAAAAGAACGGCAATTTAAAGGAATAGTTCAATCAAATTACAAATGTCCACCTTGGTTTCTTCACCCTGAAAACAATCCAAATATTGTACACGTCAGCAATGAAGTTCTGAAGATGGAGGACTTTCAGTACAGCAGTGTTCCCCAATCCTGGTCCCAAGGGGTGTACATGTGTGTTTTTGCCCTCGCACTCTCATACCTTATTCAGTTCAAAGGCTTGAGTTGTTTAGTTGAATCCAGTGTGTGAGTGTTAGGGGCAAAAACAAAAAAGCACACCTCTTTGGGTCCCCAGGACCAGGAGTAGGAAACACTGCAGTACATAGAAAAAAAAGCGTGATGATGCAAATTACATGCAATTATCATTTGTCATTTTCATATCATTATTATCATCATCATCACACTTTTTGCTTTGTACTGAAAGTGATTGCAGTGTGCTAATGAACAAAATACTACAACAAAGTTTTTTTGTTAAACATCCCTTTCATTGAATCTACTACTCCATTAAAGGAGTAGTTTACTATTTTACAACTTGAAGTCCTGTTTGTAAGATTACTTGATTGGTATTCAGGGGACTAGGTACAGTATGTACTCAGAGGATGAATCTCTGATCTTAGCAGTGTAATTCTTACGCCCCCACGTAATGTCACTGTGGTTCTTCAATGTTTCCCGATTTTTTTTCGGTGGGTTATTTTGTCTAATAAACCCGGGTCAATGGAAACCTGCCTACTGATGCCATCTCTGGATCCTGCAGTGCAAACTAGGCTCCACTGTCACAATCAGGACCCAGTGACTGTAGATTTAGAGTGTGGAAAGAGAGAGGCAGGCTGGGTTTGTCCTCAGTGTCAATCTGTCAACTCTGAATAGAATCCGAGATCAAATTCCTGGTCCTTCCCTGTGCATGCTACACCCCCTCTCATGGTTACTGTGTGTATGAACACATGAACACAGGTGAGTACTGTGTGTATGAACACATGAACACAGGTGAGTTCACAGCTCTTTCACTCTGAGCATTCATATCAATGACTCACCCTTGAAGGGACCATCAGTACCACAGTTCTACAAGACTATTTACATAATCAACTGCATTTAAACAGCCTGACCCTCAGTATAGTCCCAGTAGTACAGTATAGAAGGGGCAGTCGGAGCGGACTTCTGGTCACGCACCGATCCCGAGCATACTACTCGCTAATATCCAGTCTCTTGACAACAAGGTAGACGAAATCCGAGCAAGGGTTGCGTTCCAGAGAGATAGAGATTGTAACATTCTCTGTTTCACGGAAACATGGCTCACTCGGGATACGTCTTCAGAGTCGGTACAGCCACCTGGCTTCTTCACGCAACCCTCCTACAGAAACAAACATCTCTCTGGTAAGAACAAGGGCGGGAGTTTATGCCTTATGATTAACGAGACGGGGTGTGATCATAACAAAGTACAGGAACTCAAGTCCTTTTGTTCACCTGACCTAGAATTCCTTACAATCAAATGTCGACCGCATTATCTACCAAGAGAATTCTCTTCGATCATAATCACAGTCGTGTATATTCCCCCACAAGCAGACACATTGACAGCCCTAAAATAACTTCATTTGACTCTATGTAAACTGGAAACCACATATCCTGAGGCTGCATTTATTGTAGATGGGGATTTTAACAGGGCTAATCTGAAAACAAGGCTCCCTAAATTCTATCAGCATATTGAATGCGCGACCCGGGCTGGCAAAACCCTGGATCATTGTTATTCTAACTTCCGCGACCCATATAAAGCCCTCCCCCGCCATCCTTTCGGAAAATTTGACCACGACTCCATTTTGTTGCTCCCAGTCTACAGACAGCAACTAAAACAGGAAGCGCCTGTGCTCAGGTCTGTTCAACGCTGGTCCGACCAATTGGATTCCACGCTTCAAACAAGCTAAGCGTCAATACAGAGACAAAGTAGAGTCGCAATTCAACGGCTCAGACATGAGAGGTATGTGGTAGAGTCTACAGTCAATCACGGACTACAAAAGGAAAACCAGCCCTGTCGCGGACCACAATGTCTTGCTCCCAGACAAACTAAACAACTTCTTTGCTCGCTTTGAGCACAATACAGTGCCAACAACATGGTCCGCTACCAAAACATGCGGACTCTCCTTCACTGCAGCCGAGGTGAGTAAAACATTTAAACGTGTTAACCCTCACAAGGCTGCTGGCCCAGACGGCATCCCCAGCCGCATCCTCAGAGCATGCGCAGACCAGCTGGCTGGTGTGTTTACGGACATATTCAATCAATCCTTATCCCAGTCTGCTGTTCCCACATGCTTCAAGAGGGCCACCATTGTTTCTGTTCCAAGAAAGCGAAGGTAACGGAGCAAAATGACTATCGCCCCATTGCACTCACTTCTGTCATCATGAAGTGCTTTGATAGACTAGTCAAGGACCATTTCACCTCCACCATACCTGACACCCTAGACCCACTCCAATTTGCATACAGCCCCAATAGGTCCACAGACGACGCAATTGCAATCACACTGCACACTGCCCTAACCAAGCTGGACAAGAGGAATACCTATGTAACAATGCTGCTCATCGACTACAGCGCAGCATTTAACACCATAGTACCCTCCAAACTCGTCATTAAGCTCGAGACCCTGGGTCTCAACCCCGCCGTGTGCAACTGGGTCCTGGACTTCCTGACAGGCCGCCCCAGGTGAAGGTAGGTAACAACATCTCCACCCCGCTGATCTTCAACACTGGGGCCCCACAAGGGTGCGTTCTCAACCCTCTCCTGTACTCCCTGCTCACCCATGACTGCGTGGCCATGCACGCCTCCAACTCAATCATCAAGTTTGCAGACGATACTACAGTGGTAGGCTTGATCACCAACAACAACGAGACTGCCTACAGGGAGGTGGTGAAGGCCCTCGGAGTGTGGTGTCAGGAAAATAACCTCACACACAAAGTAAACAAATCAAAG
Source organism: Oncorhynchus masou masou (assembly GCF_036934945.1). Classification (NCBI taxonomy): domain Eukaryota; kingdom Metazoa; phylum Chordata; class Actinopteri; order Salmoniformes; family Salmonidae; genus Oncorhynchus; species Oncorhynchus masou. The sequence goes on from NW_027005192.1 coordinate 74,379, forward strand.
GAGATGATCATGGACTTCAGGAAACAGCAGAGGGAGCAGCCCCCTATTCACGTCGACCGGACAGTAGTGGAGAAGGTGGAACGTTTTAAGTTCCTCGGCGTACACATCACGGACAAACTGAAATGGTCCACCCACACAGACATTCAGAAACCAAAAACATTCACAAACTTTTACAGATGCACAATCGAGAGCATCCTGTCCGGCTGTATCACCGCCTGGTATGGCAACTGCTCCGCCCACAACTGTAAGGCTCTTCAGAGGGTAGTGAGGTCTGCACAACGTATCACCGGGGGAAAACTACCTGCCCTCCAGGACACCTACGCCACCTGATGTCACAGGAAGGCCATAAACATCATCAAGGACAACAACAACCCGAGCCACTGCCTGTTCACCCCGCTGTCATCCAGAAGGCGAGGTCGGTCAGTACAGATGCATCAAAGCGGGGACCGAGAGACTGAAAAACAGCTTCTATCTCAAGGCCATCAGACTGTTAAACAGCCATCTCTAACATTGAGTGGCTGACATACAAACAGAGACCTGGAGGTGAAAGAAGCGCACTCCTGTTGAGTTGAGGTGCTGGCTAGCGGAGTAGAACACCTGTTGTGTTGAGGTTCTGGCTAGCGGAGTAGAACACCTGTTGAGTTGAGGTGCTGGCTAGCAGAGTAGAACACCT
>NW_027005192.1:75551-107910 GCF_036934945.1 Oncorhynchus masou masou
CCTGTTGAGTTGAGGTGCTGGCTAGCAGAGTAGAACACCTGTTGAGTTGAGGTTCTGGCTAGCGGAGTAGAACACTGTTGAGTTGAAAAGGAAAGGAGAGACCCACACTTGAGAAGATCAGACCCACACTTGAGAAGATAATTTAATAACCTAATATCCAACGTTTCGACAGACAAGCGGACTTCATCAGGGTGAAATGACAAACACTGTGGGACACTAGTTTATGGAGTGTTAAAGGACACACAGATGTCTGTAATCATGACCGGGTGTGCCCTGATATCATTGGTTAATTCTCAGATAAAAATAACATACCAAAAACATGAATGAGAGCATACGATCATAGATACAATTTTCCTACATAGGCCAACAAACATTTACAATGAATAGCAACATCACAACAATCACAAGAATGGCTTCCAGATCAAAGTCTACGTTGAGACCGAAGGGAGCAACGGTCTTTAAATGAAAGATCCAGGTAGCCTCTCGTTTTAATAAATTGTCGAGGTCACCTCCTCTCATAGGGAGGGTGACATGTTCGATGTCGATATAACGTAGGGACGAAATCGAGTGGTTCGCTTCCAAAAAGTGGGCCGCAACTGGATAAGTGGATTTCCTGCACCTGATGGTGCTACGACGCTCCGAGATTCACACTTTAAATTCACACTTTGTTTTACCCACATAATTTTTACCACAAGGAAAAATTAAGGGACACAAGCAAAAATGTAGCAGCCTGTACATCTAATCATTAGTGATCTGACATGCTGTATTGCATGGAAACTATAGTTCACTTCAAACAGATTATTTCTTTTAATTATACACAAGAGAAGAGGAGGTTGCCCAGCATAAATTCATGTAAAACAAATGTTTCATTACATTTGTGTCATTTAGCAGATCTCTGGATAAGAGCGACTTACAGGACAAATAAGAGTTAATTGCCTTGCTCAAGGGCACAATGACATTTTTCACCTAGTCGGCTCGGGATTCAAACCAGCAACCTTTCAGTTACTGGCTGTTAGGAATTTTACGTATAATGACTAAATGATGTTTACATTTAAAAGTAATAATAGGACTGTAACGAACAGAATTCTACCCTGTCTGATGAAGAATGTTTGTACGTAGGCAAAGAGGAAGTGTTAACAGACAACTTGTGACCACTGTGAAACTAACAGCAGGAAAGATGTCTGTTTCCCACCCAGGGGGCGGCAGGGTAGTCTAGTGGTTAGAGCGTTGGACTAGTAACCGAAAGGTTGCAAGTTCGAATCCCAGAGCTGACAAGGTACAATTCTGTCGTTCTGCCCCTGAACAGGCAGTTAACCCACTGTTCCTAGGCCGTCATTGAAAATAAGAATTTGTTCTTAACTGACTTGCCTAGTAAAATAAAGGTAAAATAAAATAAAAAGGGAGGGGAGAAACCGTTGGGCTTGCAGTAGACTGTGTAGCATATGATAAGCCTTGTATGCATAGGAGAAGACTTGTAAAACAGCATTGTCATTGTCTGAGAGGAGGAGGGACATTTATGATGAAATGAGAGGTATATAAACCAATGTACATGAAATGATAGGCAGAGCTATTGTAAATAAACTTTGCTGACTATTGTAGACTGGCCTCTGTCTGTTTCGTTTCAATAAGAACCTTACAAATCATGGGTAACAGACAGAGTATTTGAATTGAAGTTCAGTTTATGAACATTGAGAACAAAATTCTCTTAACACTGGCCCAACACTCTTAACCGCTAGGCTACCTGCCGACAGATCAATTAACTTCAATACAGTTATTCAAACACATTCATCATCAATGACTAAAATAATGGATCTAGTATTAAAAGACAATTTAATAAATACAAGTAGTCGATTCATAGCCTGTTTATAATTAAACCAAAAGTTATATAGTAATATAAAATAATCCACCAAAATGAATGCTGAAAACTGATCATCATCAGCTATTTCCATCTCCTCCCAGAGATGAACAATTGGATTGAGATCTGGTGACTCGGCAGGCCACTGCAGTAAACTGAATTCCCTGTCATGTTCTTGGAACCAATCCTGGACAAGCCATGTGGCATAATCCTGCTGAAGAAATCTATTTGCAGATGGATAAACTGCTGCCATGAAGGGAGGCACCTGATTGGCAGTAATTATTTAGATATCCTGTGGCATTCAAACATTGCTCAACTTTTATCAAGAGGCCCAATGTGTGCCCTGAAAACACACCCCAACCATCACACCACCAGCCTGTAATGCTGACACACGACACTGATGCATACAGTGGATGGAATGTATGGAAGCAGGCAGTGGTGTAAAGTTCTTAAGTGAAAATTATTTAAATAACTACTTTAGCAGTTTTTGGTGGCACCTGTACTTCACTATTTATATTTTTGGCAACTTTTACTTCACTACATTCCTAAAGAAAATGTACTTTTTACTCCATACATTTTCCCTGACACCCAAAAGTACTTGTTACATTTTTTATGATTATAGCAGGACAGAAAATGGTCCAGTTCACACACTTATCAAGAGAACATCCCTGGTCCTCCCCACTGCCTCTGATCTGGAAGACTCACTAAACACAAATGCTTTGTTAGTAAATGATGTCTGAGTGTTGGAATCTTCACCTGGCTATCCGTGATATAAAAAAAACAATAGAAATGTGCCATCTGGTTTGCTTAATTTCAGGAATTTGAAATTATTCATAATTTGACTTTTGATACTTAAGTATATTTACAACCAAATACTTTTACTCAAGCAGTATTTTATTGGGTGACTATCACATTCACTTGAGTAATTTTCTATTAAGGTTTCATTACTTTTACGCAGTCTGACAGTTAGGTACTTTTTCCACCACTGGATGTATGTACTCGTGGTTTCCTCCATACCCCAGTCCTCCCATCAGCATGAAACAGCAGGAACAGGGATTCATCAGACCAGGCAGTAGGTTTCCAACTTTCCAGTGTTTTCATTCCTTAGCCCATTGCAACTGCAGTTTCTTGTTTCTTGCTGAAAGCTAATGGGGATCCATAATAAATACACAAAAACTACATTATTAACGATCATAGCGATCATCATTCCCCTGGTGAGTTTATGTCATGAAAAGAGCAGGTGTCGTTAATGTTTGGTACACTCAGAGTATGTTGTGTCTACTAGCTCATTCCCACAGAAAACTGCAGAGGGAAGCAGTACCACCCAGTCAACCTTCAGAATCCAGTGTGAGACGCCTCACAGAGGATATTCAACCATAAATTAATCTCAATATCTTTACAGTAGAAACTAACAAAACTCACCAAAACTGACAAGGTGCACACTGATCAGTAAAGTAAAGAGAGGCTAACATTATATTACTCTCCCTTTCCTCTGCACAGTTCTCTAACAGTGAGAAACTATAGGATTACAATAGAGTGTTCTACGCTTTCTTCATTTGATCCAATTCATCCTTGCCAATTATTTAATGACATGAGAATGAAGTCCAATCTCAGCTGGATTGAGAGAATTGATGAGGCTTCTCTCCTTTATGTACACATTGGTGTCTTTTTAAATGGCCCAATCTGTAGAATCTCTTCTCACAGTCAGTGCAGTGATAAGGCTTCTCTCCTGTGTGTATACGTTCATGTCGCTTTAAGTTGCACAGTAGAGAGAAACTCGCTGCACAGTCAGAGCAGGAGTAAGGCTTCTCCCCTGTGTGTATACTTTCATGTCGCTTTAAGTTGCACAGTAAAGAGAAACTCGCTGCACAGTCAGAGCAGATGAAAGGCTTCTCTCCTGTGTGTGTTCTCTGATGAAATTTTAACCTAGTTGATGTTGGGAAGCATTTTACACAGTCAGAGCAGGAGTACGGCTTCTCTCCTGTGTGTGTTCTTTGATGAACCTTTAGCTCAGTTGATGTTGTGAAGCATTTTACACAGTCAGAACAGGAGAAAGGCTTCTCTCCTGTATGTTTTTGTTCGTGTGTTTTTAAGTGGCCCGGTCGAGAGAAACTCTTTCCACAGTCAGAGCAGGAGTAAGGCTTCTCTCCCGTATGTATGTATTGGTGAATTTTTAAGTGGGCCAGTAGAGAGAAACTCTTTCCACAGTCAGAGCAGGAGTAAGGCTTCTCTCCTGTATGTTTTTGTTCATGTGTTTTTAAGTGGCTCAGTCGAGAGAAACTCTTTCCACAGTCCGAGCAGGAGTAAGGCTTCTCTCCTGTGTGTATACATTCATGTCGTTTTAATTTGCACAGTAGAGAGAAACTCGCCGCACAGTTAGAGCAGGAGTAAATCTTCTCTGTGTGTATACGTTCATGTCGTTTTAAGTTGCACATATGAGAGAAACTCGCCGAACAGGCAGAGCAGAAGTAAGGCTTCTCTCCTGTGTGTGTTCTCTTGTGAACTTTCAGCTTAGCTGATGTTGTGAAGCATTTTATACAATCAGAGCAGGAGTAGGGCTTCTCTCCTGTGTGTGTTCTCTGATGAACTTTTAGCCAAGTTGATGTTGTGAAGCATTTTACACAGTCAGAGCAGGAGTAAGTCTTCTCTCTTGTGTGCACTCTTTGATGAACTGTCAGAGCCTTGGATGTTGTAAAATTCTTCCCACCGTCAGTATAGGAATACCGATTCTCTCCAGTGTGTATTTTTAGGTGTATTTTTAGCTTTGATAGAAATGGGAAAATCTTCTCACAATGTGGGCAGTGGTGAGACCTCTTCACTCTGTGATCTTCCTGCTGTTGCTCTCTGGATGTAGAGAATGTCTCAACATGGTCTCCTGTATGAACAACATCAGAAGAATCAGTCAGTTGATGTGATATTCATGTCAATCACATGTATTTTATGTAGCCCTTATTACATCAGAAGTTGTCACAAAGTGCTTTACAGTAACCCAGCCTCAATCCCCAAAGAGCAAGCAACGCAGATGTAGAAACAAAGTGGCCACGAAAAACTCCCCAGCAAGCAGGAACCAAGGAAGAAACGTAGAGAGACACCAGGCCCAAAGGGGTGGCCAGTCCTCTTCTGTCTGTACCGGGTGACTTATGTATTCATATCAGAAGGCTGCACAATACAAAAGGGGAATAAAACTATTCTAAAAGTGGGTAAAAGTCGTGAAAATTATGAGCCATATCATCCTCCCCTCACTATCACAAGAGTTAGTAACCAGGCTGTATCACATCCGGCCGTGATTAAGAGTCCCATAGGGTGGCGATCAATTGACCCAGCATCGTCCGGGTTTGGCCCGGGAGGTAGGCCGTCAATGTAAATAATAATTTGTTCTTAATTGACTTGCCTAGTTAAATAAAGGTTAAGTAAGTTAAATTAAAAAAAATACTAATTTCATGGAACTTTAAAACACTGGCAGTTTGTCTACTTCACTTCTTTAGTCTCCTCTCTGAGCACTACAAACAGCCCAGTGAATAAAACAAATGCTGGCAATACTGGTGTCAAACCATGCAAGTGTCAATAGCATGAAATAACATCTACCTTCTCATTGAAACAGTTCAATTTGATACAGTTCTACTGCAACTTTTCATACACAGTGAAAAGTTGGAATGAACAACAAACATCGTTAGATAGAACCTGCTCTTACCATGAGAAACAGATGTCCCAATCTTCTCCTCCTCTTCTTCTTCATCTTTAATGATGACATTCAGCTCCAGTGCTTGACTGCAGTCTTCCAGCTTCACTGATGCCATCTCTGGATCCTGCAGAGCAAACTGGGCTCCACTGTCACAATCAGGACCCAGTGACTGTGGGTTTGGACTCAGTGTGGAAGGAGAGAGGAGGGCTGGGTTTGTCGTTACTGTTGATGTTACCGGCCTCAGACTTAATTCTAGTGGTCCTGCAGAAACATTGAGAAACAGACAAAAAGTTATTGTGTTGACATTTCTGGCACGTTCTTTATTCTCTATTAAAATATATTATATTTTTTCTTGTTCAATTATCTAATTCAGTGCTTAACTTGGACTGAAATAGGTTCCGGTACTGTTTATATTTAGATGCAGGAGCTCCACAATACTGTTGAGCTAATATTCTAGAAGAGGAACATGAGTTCAAACAGTAGAACATTGAGGTGCCGGTACTCAGCTCCAGTGAGCTGCTGTCCATCTCATTTCAATAGATCAGGTAGATAAGTATTGACAACAAAACATGAATTCATTCAAAATTAGACAAAGTACACGCTACACAATGTAACTAAATTTAATCTGTAGTAGATTTCTTGGATTACATAAATTAATAAATGACTCAAAAATACATTTAGTACAAGGTTGCAGTATGTTGTAGGCAGCACTATGTACTATTTTCCTGTCTTCACTGTTTTATTTCAATCAAAAACCAATTGTATTTCCCGTTCACATCATATTAACATTTATAGACAAAGAAACTGAATGTGTCTGAATATGACTACATAAAATTGCCTCTCTTTGACGCAGACAGAGTGGACGCCGTGGTTTTCCCAGCTTGTGAATTTTACACAAAACCAATAACACGCAAAGCGAACCTAGAAATCTAAAATAGATTATGAAATTACCTTGAGAAAATTATGTACATACTCTAGCTATGTAGCTTGTAAAATAGTTATCATGTTCTTCACTTGGTTTGACACAAAAATAACACATGAAACCTTTAACAAATGTGATAATACCTTGTTACCTAGCATGGTATGACATGTTTTGATATTAGGAAGTTTAAACCTGCTACTACATACCTGTAGTAATACATATAAATTGACACAAGGGTTATCTACTTAACATGACAGTTCTGGAGATAAATATTTATATTTATTATGAAGAATGTTGTGTACCTGCCCCGAACTTCCTGTTCCCCCACGACCACAGTGCAGCCACAGATAGAACAATGAGACAGATATTTCACCAGATGTATAAATGTGAAGGATCCGCTTAGCGTTTCCACTCACTACCAAATATGGTAGTGAGAGGAAGCCCACTGACAGGCAGTGGGAGAAGATGGAACGAGATGTATTTTGTCCGACATTCTGCAAATGGTCTAATCGATGAAACATCTGATCTAAATACAGTTCTGTTCAAAATCTGTTTTTAAAAATGTCTTTGTTTGGAAGGAATGTAAAGGCAAATTGAGTTATAGCACACTCAGAGCTTCAGAGGCGGCATTGACTAACAGAAATATAAAGAAATGCGCGGAAATAAGCACCAATAGGATCTCGGTAGCTCGTGCTTGGCACTGCCCAGTATGACTCATCTGTTCCCCATCAGAAACGACTAGTTGTAATCTATCTTGGTTTAAGTTATAAAAAAATCTTTGGCGCAATCGTCGGTGCATTCAGGGATCCAAGGGATGGCCCTACCCCATTATATGAGAAGGGCGGTGCTTAATTTGAGCCAGATCCTCCGGCACCTCTCATCAGGTAGCCTACCTCTTCTGGCATGAAAAATAATTTCTACTGTTTGCAATATAAAAATCCTAATTCCATTTGGATTCGTCTGTAATTGTCATGCCCCCTAAAATACATAAAGTGAAAACCTGATGTTCTAAGAATGTATTAATGTTGGGCTGAACCAGGTTTACGGTTTGTGCAACATTGTAGCCTACTTAGACCAAGGCGTGGCCATTACGGTGGTGACAGAGAAGCAGACCTGTATCTCTCACAGAACTAAAATGAGATTCACTTTCTATGATCTCTCTCCGTCTCTGTGTTGTTATAGACATGATCCAGCAACTCATCTCTCCAGCATTGCACTTTTCATTTATTTATAGCTGTGGGAAGTGTGTTGAGGTGTTGCAGCACTCTGCAGTCTGTTCAGAAAGAAATGAATTGGGAGTCCCATAGGGCGGCGCACAATTGTCCCACCATCGTCCGGGTTTGGTACGGTTAGGCCGTAATTGTAAATAAGTTCTTAACTGACTTGCCGCGTTAAATAAAGATTAAAAATAAAATAAATATAATATGCAGGTACGCAAAAGTCACGATAATGCAGTTTATTATAAAGGTATTTTATTTAAAATGTATTCTGATACCTCAGAGACCCCCAGGTCCCCCCCCTCTTGGGTTCACTTTTGGTTCCGGCACCTCCCAATTTACTAATGAAGCACTGGAGAAGTGGGTAGCTGCTGCTGCCTCCTACAGGACACGTCTCCTTTATATAGAGTTATACAGGCTGTTGATTGTGGCCTGTGGAATGTTGACCCACTGCTCTTCAATGGCTGTGCGAAATTCCTGGATATATAGGAGGGAACTGGAACAAGCTGTGGTACACGTCAATCCCAAACATGCTCAAAGGGTGATATGTCTGCTGAGTATGCAGGCCATGGAATTGGGCCATTTTCAATTGTGTACAGAGTCTTGCGACATGGGGCTGCGCATTGTCATGATGAAACATGAGGTGATGGCGGATGAATGGCAGGACAATGGGCCTCAGGATCTTATCATGGTTTCTCTGTGCATTCAAATTGCCATTGATAAAATGCAGTTGTGTTTGTTGTCTGTAGCTTATGCCTGCCCATACCATAACCCCACCATGGGGCACTCTGTTCACAATCAGGGATCCCCATTAGCTGCTGCCAAGGTACCTACTCAGCTACTCTTGTCCCCAGCACAAGGTGCACCTGTGTAATGATGATCATGCTATTTAATCAGCTTCTTGATGTCTCACCTGTCAGGTGGATGGATTATCTTAGCAAAGGAGAAATGCTCACTAACAGGGATGTAAACAAATTTGTGCACAACATTTGTGAGAAATAAGTTTGTCTGTCGGGAACATTTCTGGGATCTTTTATTTCACCTCATGAAACATGGGACCAACACTTTACATTATTGCGTTTGTTTGTTCAGTGTAAACAGTATTTTTTTTGTAAAAACCATACAAACTATCAATAACAGCATTTAAATACAATCAGCCTTCTATTCTGTTCTAACCAGGTCCCTACACAGGCTGAGAAGGATCCTATAAGAGCAGAACATTATCTGGTGACATTAGTCCTTGTAGTCTTGGAGGCACAGAAACTTCTCAGCTGCAGACATGATGATGTCCAGCTTCTTGGACTTCTTGTACAGTACAATTAATAACTCTGGCTATAAATACTAAAATATCCACGTTCTTCACAATAAGTGTATCCAGATCACTTGATTGACGTACGACATTTACAACTGGTTGAGGTGCATCCACCTCCATATCTTCTATAGAACTGTGGCCTCTTGCCCCTATAACTCTCTTCACCACCTCCACACAGGAGATGTTGCACATTCACCCTAACAGGGCATTCTGGGAATTCAGGAACATGACCCCCTCCACAGTTGCAACATTTTACATTCACATACACTTCAATAAAACATGTCTGTCTGCAAACACTTGACATGTGGCCAAACCCTTAACATGTCTTACGTGCATCAGGTTTTACACCAACTCTCTTATATATCTTATATCTTATATATCCCAGCTTTACATAGGGTGGTAGATACTCTTCATCAAACATCAATAATAGAGATAAACAACGCTCCTTTTTTACATTCTCCATTCGGGGTCAAAGTGCATTCACATCGTTCTTCTTTGGGATTTGGTTGGTCGTATATATAAATACAAAAGAAATGTCCACCAGATCACTTGATTGAGGTACAACATTTTCAACTGGTTCCGTTTCATCCACCATCATATCTTCTCTCTCTTCACCACCTCCTTGCATTGAGTTTTACACCAACTCTCTTATGGGGTTTCTTATATATCCCAGCTTTAGATACTCTTCACCAAACATCAATAATAGAGATAAAGTTTGCTCCTTTTTCACATTTTCCTTTCGGGTCCAGTATTTGAGTCCTTCTCTGGGATTTGGTTGGAGGATCGCATCCAATTTTTAGCTGCAAACATTAGGTTTGTTGGAACCTCTCCAGATTGCTGATAATAAAGAATGATTCATTTAAGTTTGACTAAGTCCCTTTGTGGTGATTTTCCACAATAAAAACCCACCACCCCATTCCACTATTTAACCCTATCTAGTCCTGCACCAGACCACTAAACATCCTCTGCAGTAAATCCTCGCAATCCCACAATCTCTATTTTATGGGACTTTCTATCCATTTCTGCAGTACAATTGACAAACATGGCTATAAATACTAATACTAATACTACCTTGCGGAAGCACATATTATTCCCATCACTCTCTCTTGGTCTCTGCCTCCTCTCAAGATCCCTCACCCTGTTCCCATCTTCCTCTACCACTCTTCACTGCTTCGCCATACTACACTTTCTGTACTATAACACATTCCTTCATCTTATGCCCTCCTGCACACTTCTCACATCTAGGGCATCTCATGCCCTCCTGCACACTTCTCACATCTAGGGCATCTCATGCCTACATTTTGCTGCAACAGGCCCATTAACCTGACACCTAAAACACTGTAGTATTTACGGGACAAAAGTGCTCATGGGATAACTGACACTTCCTACCTTCACCTTATCTGGCAGAGACACTCATCACAGACAATGTATTCTCTGTTTCCCAACACTCTACACAGGATCCTTCTCTCAACTAATGGTGGGCATCACAGACACCTGGACTCTTCCATTTCAACTGCTCCTCCTCAACACTTAAACCTAATCACAGTATCACTCCTTTCAATGCCGCCCTGTTCCGGAGAGCAATCCTAGTCACAATTCTTGTCCACAATCGCGAAATCCGGAGCGCCCGCTCCCTCTGGATATAAGAGAAACAATAAATCATTATGAGTCCACTCCGAGTTACCTTCACCAATCTTGTTTCTCATGTTCTGAGAGTCCTTTAGGAGCCTTTTGGCAAACTCCAACCAGGCTGTCTTATACGCCTTTTACTGAAGAATGGCTTCCATCTGGCCAATCCACCATATAGGCCTGATTGGTAGAGTTCTGCAGAGATTGTTGTCCTTCTGGAAGGTTCTCCCATCACCACAGAGGAACTCTGGAGCTCTGTCACAGTGACCATTGGGTTCTTGGTCATCTCACAGACCAAGGCTCTTGGAGGATTTTTGATCATATCATTGGACTAAAATGATTTGACACTCAAATGCAAGCCTAACACCATGTGCAAAGGGCCTTTGGGTAATGTAGCACATATTCAATGGTATCTCTTTTTCACTTTTCACTGTCAACTGTGGTTATTTTCAGCAAACTTAACATGTGTAAATGCAGTTGAAGTCAGAGGTTTACATACGCCTTAACCAAAAACACTTCAACTCGGTTTTTCACAATTCCTGACATTTAATCCTAGTAAACAATCCCCGTCTTAGGTTAGCTAGGATCACCACTTTATTTTAAGAATGTGAAATGTCAGAATAAAAAGTAGAGAGAATTATTTATTTCAGCTTTTATTTCTTTCATCACTACCCGGTCAACATTCCGCGTCGCTCCACAGGTAGTATCACATTTTCATTTCACTTCATTACAGTACAACGGTTTGATTTGTTTGATCGTAGCTAGCCAGCTACATAGCCGTCTTTGTATCTAAGACAATTGTGTAGTCTAGAGCGATTTTCTAGGTTAGCTGGCCAGCTATTGTCATTCTTTTAACGTAGCTAGCCAGCTAGCCCCCGAATAGCAGCACTGTAGAAACTATTACAGTACAACGGTTTGATTTGTTTGATCGTAGCTAGCTAGCTACATAGCCGTCTTTGTATCTAAGACAATTGTGTAGCCTAGAGCGATTTTCTAGGTTAGCTAGCCAGCTATTGTCGTTCTTTTAGGTAACGTAACGCTATCAACCTGCTAGCTAGCCAGCTAGCCCCCGAATAGCAGCACTGTAGAAACTATTACACTCGACGGAACGACTTGATTAGTGTAGTGTCAACATCGCAGCCACTACCAGCTAGCCTACTCCAGCAGTACTGTATCATTTCAATCATTTTAGTCAATAAGATTCTTGCTACGTAAGCTTAACTTTCTGTACATTCGAGACGTGTAGTCCACTTGTCATTCCAATCTCCTTTGCATTAGAGTAGCCTCTTCTGTAGCCTGTCAACTATGTGTCTATCTATCCCTGTTCTCTCCTCTCTGCACAGACCATACAAACGCTCCACACCGCGTGGCCGCGGCCACCCTAATCTGGTGGTCCCAGCGCGCACGACCCACGTGGAGTTCCAGGTCTCCGGTAGCCTCTGGAACTGCCGATCTGCGGCCAACAAGGCAGAGTTCATCTCAGCCTATGCCTCCCTCCAGTCCCTCGACTTCTTGGCACTGACGGAAACATGGATCACCACAGATAACACTGCTACTCCTACTGCTCTCTCTTCGTCCGCCCACGTGTTCTCGCACACCCCGAGAGCTTCTGGTCAGCGGGGTGGTGGCACCGGGATCCTCATCTCTCCCAAGTGGTCATTCTCTCTCTCTCCCCTTACCCATCTGTCTATCGCCTCCTTTGAATTCCATGCTGTCACAGTTACCAGCCCTTTCAAGCTTAACATCCTTATCATTTATCGCCCTCCAGGTTCCCTCGGAGAGTTCATCAATGAGCTTGATGCCTTGATAAGCTCCTTTCCTGAGGACGGCTCACCTCTCACAGTCCTGGGCGACTTTAACCTCCCCACGTCTACCTTTGACTCATTCCTCTCTGCCTCCTTCTTTCCACTCCTCTCCTCTTTTGACCTCACCCTCTCACCTTCCCCCCTACTCACAAGGCAGGCAATACGCTCGACCTCATCTTTACTAGATGCTGTTCTTCCACTAACCTCATTGCAACTCCCCTCCAAGTCTCCGACCACTACCTTGTATCCTTTTCCCTCTCGCTCTCATCCAACACTTCCCACACTGCCCCTACTCGGATGGTATCGCGCCGTCCCAACCTTCGCTCTCTCTCCCCCGCTACTCTCTCCTCTTCCATCCTATCATCTCTTCCCTCTGCTCATACCTTCTCCAACCTTTCTCCTGATTCTGCCTCCTCAACCCTCCTCTCTTCCCTTTCTGCATCCTTTGACTCTCTATGTCCCCTATCCTCCAGGCCGGCTCGGTCCTCCCCTCCCGCTCCGTGGCTCGATGACTCATTGCGAGCTCACAGAACAGAGCTCCGGGCAGCCGAGCGGAAATGGAGGAAAACTCGCCTCCCTGCGGACCTGGCATCCTTTCACTCCCTCCTCTCTACATTTTCCTCCTCTGTCTCTGCTGCTAAAGCCACTTTCTACCACTCTAAATTCCAAGCATCTGCCTCTAACCCTAGGAAGCTCTTTGCCACCTTCTCCTCCCTCCTGAATCCTCCTCCCCCCTCTCTGCAGATGACTTCGTCAACCATTTTGAAAAGAAGGTCGACGACATCCGATCCTCGTTTGCTAAGTCAAACGACACCGCTGGTTCTGCTCACACTGCCCTACCCTGTGCTCTGACCTCTTTCTCCCCTCTCTCTCCAGATGAAATCTCGCTTCTTGTGACGGCCGGCCGCCCAACAACCTGCCCGCTTGACCCTATCCCCTCCTCTCTTCTCCAGACCATTTCCGGAGACCTTCTCCCTTACCTCACCTCGCTCATCAACTCATCCCTGACCGCTGGCTACGTCCCTTCCGTCTTCAAGAGAGCGAGAGTTGCACCCCTTCTGAAAAAACCTACACTCGATCCCTCCGATGTCAACAACTACAGACCAGTATCCCTTCTTTCTTTTCTCTCCAAAACTCTTGAACATGCCGTCCTTGGCCAGCTCTCCCGCTATCTCTCTCAGAATGACCTTCTTGATCCAAATCAGTCAGGTTTCAAGACTAGTCATTCAACTGAGACTGCTCTTCTCTGTATCACGGAGGCGCTCCGCACTGCTAAAGCTAACTCTCTCTCCTCTGCTCTCATCCTTCTAGACCTATCGGCTGCCTTCGATACCGTGAACCATCAGATCCTCCTCTCCACCCTCTCCGAGTTGGGCATCTCCGGCGCGGCCCACGCTTGGATTGCGTCCTACCTGACAGGTCGCTCCTACCAGGTGGCGTGGCGAGAATCTGTCTCCTCGCCACGCGCTCTCACCACTGGTGTCCCCCAGGGCTCTGTTCTAGGCCCTCTCCTATTCTCGCTATACACCAAGTCACTTGGCTCTGTCATAACCTCACATGGTCTCTCCTATCATTGCTATGCAGACGACACACAATTAATCTTCTCCTTTCCCCTTCTGATGACCAGGTGGCGAATCGCATCTCTGCATGTCTGGCAGACATATCAGTGTGGATGATGGATCACCACCTCAAGCTGAACCTCGGCAAGACGGAGCTGCTCTTCCTCCCAGGGAAGGACTGCCCGTTCCATGATCTCGCCATCACGGTTGACAACTCCATTGTGTCCTCCTCCCAGAGCGCTAAGAACCTTGGCGTGATCCTGGACAACACCCTGTCGTTCTCAACCAACATCATGGCGGTGGCCCGTTCCTGTAGGTTCATGCTCTACAACATCCGCAGAGTACGACCCTGCCTCACACAGGAAGCGGCGCAGGTCCTAATCCAGGCACATGTCATCTCCCGTCTGGATTACTGCAACTCGCTGTTGGCTGGGCTCCCTGCCTGTGCCATTAAACCCCTACAACTCATCCAGAACGCCGCAGCCCGTCTGGTGTTCAACCTTCCCAAGTTCTCTCACGTCACCCCGCTCCTCCGCTCCCTCCACTGGCTTCCAGTTGAAGCTCGCATCCGCTACAAGACCATGGTGCTTGCCTACGGAGCTGTGAGGGGAACGGCACCGCAGTACCTCCAGGCTCTGATCAGGCCCTACACCCAAGCAAGGGCACTGCGTTCATCCACCTCTGGCCTGCTCGCCTCCCTACCATTGAGGAAGTACAGTTCCCGCTCAGCCCAGTCAAAACTGTTCGCTGCTCTGGCCCCCCAATGGTGGAACAAACTCCCTCACGACGCCAGGACAGCGGAGTCAATCACCACCTTCCGGAGACACCTGAAACCCCACCTCTTCAAGGAATACCTAGGATAGGATAAGTAATCCTTCTCACCCCCCCTCCCCCTTAATGATTTAGATGCACTATTGTAAAGTGGCTGTTCCACTGGATGTCAGAAGGTGAATTCACCAATTTGTAAGTCGCTCTGGATAAGAGCGTCTGCTAAATGACTTAAATGTAAAATGTAAATGTAAATCACATTTCCTGTGGGTCAGAAGTTTACATTCACTCAATTCGTATTTGGTAGCATTGCTTTTAAATTGTTTAACTTGGGTCAAACGTTTTGGGTAGCCTTCCACAAGCTTCCCACAATAGGGTGGGTGAATTTTGGCCAATTCCTCCTGACAGAGCTGGTGTAACTGAGTCAGGTTTGTAGGCCTCCTTGCTCGCACACGCTTTTTCAGTTCTGCTCACACATTTTCTATAGAATTGAGGTCAGGGCTTTGTGATGGCCACTCCAATCCCTTGACTTTTTTGTCCTTAATAAGCAATTTTGCCACAACTTTGGAAGTATGCTTTGGGTCATTGTCCATTTGGAAGACCCATTTGCGACCAAGCTTTAACTTCCTGACTGATGTCTTGAGATGCTGCTTCAAAAAAAAAAATCACTGCAATTTTCCTCCCCCATTGATGCCATATATTTTGTGAAGTGCACCAGTCCCTCCTGCAGCAAAGCACCCCCACAACATGATGCTGCCACCCCCCTGCTTCACGGTTGGGATGGTGTTCTTCGGCTTGCAAGCCTCCCCCTTTTTCCTCCAAACATAACGATGGTCATTACGGCCAAACCGTTATATAATATAATATATATATATATATATATATTTACAGACCAGAGGACATTTCTCCAAAAAGTACGATCTTTGTCTCCAGATGCAATTGCAAACCGTAATCTGGCTTTTATGGCAGTTTTGGAGCAGTGGTTCCTTCCTTTCCGAGCAGCCTTTCAGGTTGTTGATATAGTACTCGATTTACTGTCGATATTGACACTTTTGTACCCGTTTCCTCAAGCCTCTTCACTGTTGTTCTGGGAATGATTTGCACTTTTCACACCAAAGTACGTTAATCTCTAGGAGACAGAACGCGTCTCCTTCCTGAGCGGTATGACGACTGCGTAGTCCCATGGTGTTAATATTTGCATACTATTGTTTGTACAAATGAAGCTGGTACCCTCAGGCATTTGGAAATTGCTCCCAAGGATGAACTAGTCTTGTGGAGGAATACTATTTTCTTTCTGAGGTCTTCGCTGATTTCTTTTGATTTTCCCATGATGTCAAGCAAAGGGGCACGGAGTTTGAAGGTAGGCCTTGAAATAAATCCACAGGTACACCTCCAATTGACTAAAATGATGTCAATTAGCCTGTCAGAAGCTTCTAAAGCCATTACATCTTTTTCTGGAATTTTCCAAGCTGTTTAAAAGGCTTAAAAGGTTTAAAATTGTGATATAGTGAATTATAAGTGAAATAATTTATCTGTAAACAATTGTTGGAAAAATGACTTGTGTCATGCACAAAGTAGATGTCCTAACCGACTTGCCAAAACAATAGTTTGTTAAAACCACTTGGAACTACCCATCCCGGATCAGGGAGAATTGTCATCACCTACACTAATTAGCATAGCGCAACGGTCAAAAAATATTACAAGGAACCTTGGTCACGAAAATCAAAAAAGCAATCAAATTAACCATTTACCTTTGATGAGCTTCGGCTGTTTTCACTCACGAGACACCCAGTTAGACAGCAAATGTTCCTTTTGTTCCTTAAAGATTATTTTTAAACCCAAAATACCTCAGTTTGTTGATCACGTTATGTTCAGAAATCCACCGGAGATAGCGGTCACGACAACGCCGAAAAAAATCCAAATTATATCCAGAATATCGACAGAATATCTATTCGATAATTTATCAACCGGAACAATGGGCTTTTCAGTAGGAACGAGAGGGAAAATGACTACCTCTGTCTTTCACGCAAGAATCACTGAGAACCCTCAGCTGGCCACTTACACAATGTTGTCATTTACGTTCATTCTTCAACATAAAGACGTGAAACTATGTCAAAATGCTGTACACACCTTAGGGAATACATAGAAAAATGAATCTGGTTGATATCCCTTTCAATGGCCAATAGGAGTGCATAGGAATACAACGGTTTCAAAATAAGAGGCACTTCCTGATTGGATTTTCCTCAGGGTTTCGCTTGCAGTATCAATTCTGTTATACTCACAAACAATATTTTGACAGTTTTGGAAACTTAAGAGTGTTTTCTATCCTAAGCTGTCAATTATATGCATATTCTAGCATCTGGTCCTGAGAAATATGAGGTTTACTTTGGGAACGTTATTTTTCCAAAAATAAAAATAGTTCTCCCTACTTTCATTAACCTGTCTGGCCCACCCGGGACGCAACCGCACCCCCTGCCAACAATAAATGCAAATGCGCTACGCCAAATGCTAATAGTACTCGTTAAAACTCAAACGTTCATTAAAATTCACATGCAGGGTAGTCAATTCAAGTTACACTCGTTTTGAATCTAGCCAACGAGTCAGAATTGTTAAATGCTTTTCTGCGAAAGCATGAGTAGCTATTATCTGATAGCAGGCAACATGCCGAAATACCAGAAGGGGACGTAAACAAAGGAATTAGCGTAGCCGGCACTACACAAAACGCAGAAATAAAATATAAAACATTCATTACCTTTGACGAGATTCTTTGTTGGCACTCCTATATGTCCCATAAACATCACAATTGGGTCTTTTTTTCGATTAAATCGGTCCTTGTGTACCCAAAATGTCCATTTATGAAGACCGTCAGATCCAGTAAAAACACATTTTTTAAACGCGACGTTATATTTTAAAATTAAAAAAGTTGCCTATAAACTTTGACAAAACACTTCAAACTACTTCTGTAATCCAACTTTAGGTATTACTAAACGTTAATAAACGATCAAATTGATCACGGAGCGATCTGTATTTAATAGGCACAAGTTTGGGAAACGTAGTCAACTTTTCCGGTTCCATTGTTTACAGCTGTGGACTTGACAACCAGATGTGGCTATTACTCAGATGACCAACGATTTAGTTGAATTGAAATCACAACACTGGCGACATCGTGTGGAAGCTATAGGAACTGTATCCTCAGCCGTAAGTATTTTTCCTTCCAATAGACAATACATGGACTGGCGGATTGATTTTTTCTCCGTCGATTTAGTGACCAGGTTTTCTGGCGATTTTGACCACGAAACTCATTCTGTTATAGTCACAGACACCATTGAACCAGTTCTAGAAACTTCAGAGTGTTTTCTATGCACACATACTAATCATATGCATATACTATATTCCTGGCATGAGTAGCAGGACGTTGAAATGTTGCGCGATTTTTAACAGAATGTTGAAAAAAGTAGCCCGATCTCTATTAACAAGAAATGTGTGGAGTGGTTGAAAAACAAGTTTTAATGAATTTTTATGACTTGCAGGTGCCTTGGTGGAAGAGTGGGGTAAACATCTCACAGCAAGAACTGGCAAATCTGGTGCAGTCCATGAGGAGGAGATGCACTGCAGTACTTAATTCAGCTGCTGGCCACACCAGATACTGACTGTTACTTTTGATTTTGACCTCCCCTTTGTTCAGGGACACATTATTCCATTTCTGTTAGTCACATGTCTGTGGAACTTGTTCAGCTTATGTCTCAGTTGTTGAATCTTGTTAATAATGTTCATACAAATATTTACAAGTTAAATTTGCTGAATAAAAACGCAGTTGACAGTGAGAGGACGTTTCTTTTTTTGATGCGTTTATGTTTTACCTTGTCAGCTCAGGGATTCGATCCAGCAACCTTTCGATTGCATGCCCAACTCTCCAATCATTAGGATACCTGTACGTATTCATATAAGTAGGTGGCAATACTGGTGACAAACCATGCAGGTCTCAGTAGCATGAAATACGATCTACCTTCTTATTGAAACAGTTCATTATGAAACAGTTCTACAGCAACTTTTCATACACAGTGGAGAAGTTGTAACAAACAACCAAATTAGATAGAACCTGCTCTTACCATGAGAAACAGATTTCCCAATCTTCTCCTCCTCCTCTTCATCTTTAATGTTGACGTTCAGCTCCAGTGTTTGACTGCAGTCTTCCAGCTTCACTGATGCCATCTCTGGATCCTGCAGTGAAAACTGGGCTCCACTGTCACTATCAGGACCCAGTGACTGTAGGTTTGGACTCAGTGCGGAAGGAGAGAGGCAGGTTGGGTTTGTCCTCACTGTTGATGTTACCGGCCTCATACCTGAGTCGGCAAGTAGTACAAGAGAAAGACACAAAAGTTATTTTCTTGAATGTTCTGGCAAGGTCTTTATTCTCTATTAAATATATAATATTTTTTCTTGTTCAATTATCTAATTCAGTGCTTGAATTGGACTGAAATAGTTGTCGATACTCATTTTGGGTGCCGGTACGGTTTGTATTTAGGTGCAGGAGCGCCACAATACTTATGAGCTAAAACTTAACCTGTAGTAGATAAATGCATAGATGACTCAAAAACCATTTAGTACAAGGTTACAGTTTGTGTTAGGCAGCACTGTGTGCTATTTTCCTTAACCTTGTATTCACTATTTTACTTCAAAAAACAATTGTTACTATGGTGTGAACAGGAAATACGTTTATAGATCAACACAAACTGAATGTGTCAATATTATTATACATGTAGAAGAACGATAATCATTACATTTAGCTTCAAAACAGTAGAGCAACCGTAAAATTGTCTCCCTCTGCTGCATCCACACTGCCTGCACTGAAGTCTGTTGACACAGACCGTGTGGGGGCCGCCATTTTACCAGCTTGTGAATTTTTTCTTTCATGGAGCTCTACGGACAATTCCTTCCACCTCATGATTTGGTTTTTGCTCTGACGTGCACTGTCAATGTGGGCCCTTATATAGACAGTTGTGTGCCTTTCCAAATCATGTCCAATCAACTGGATTTACAACAGGTTGACAACAATCAAGTTGTAGAAATATCTCAAGGATGATCAATGGAAAAAAGTATCACCTGAGCTCAATGTCGAGATTCATAGCAAAGGGTCGGAATACTATGTAAGTAAGGTATTTCTGTTTTAAATTTTTTATAAATCTGAAAACATTTCTAAAAACCTGCGTTTGCTTTGTCATTATGGGATATTGTGTGTAGATTGATGAGGAACGTTTCTTATTTAATCCATTTTAGAATAAGACTGTAACGTAACAAAATGTGGAAAAAGTCAAAAGTTCTGAACACACTATGTATTCATATGAGTAGGCTGTGCAATACAAAGGGGAATAAAACTACTCTAAAAGTATCTCCTAAGTCATGAAAAGTATGAGCCATATCATCCTCCACTCACTATCACAAGTCGAGGTCGACCGATTAATCGGAATGGCCGATTAATTAGGGCCGATTCCAAGTTTTCATAACAATCGGAAATCGGTATTTTTGGACACCTTTATTTAATCTTTATTTAACTAGGCAAGTCAGTTAAGAACACATTCTTATTTTCAATGACGGCCTAGGAACGGTGGGTTAACTTCTTCATTTCTCAAAGGAAAAACCTCAACCAATTTCTAAAGACTGTTGACATCCAGTGGAAGCGATAGGAACTACAGGAAAGTCGATTAGAAATCTGGATTCCCAATGAAATCCCATTGAAAAGAGAGCAACCTCAAAAAAAAAATCACCTCTTATTTCGCCTGCCAAATAAGTTCTGTTACACTCATAGACATTATTCAAACAGTTTTAGAAATGTTTTAGAGTGTTTTCTATCCAAATCTACTAATAATATACATATCTTAGCTACTGGGTCTGAGTAGCAGACTGTTTACTTTGGACATGCTTTTCATCCGGACGTGAAAATACTGCCCCCTGTCCCAAAGAAATTCCAATCCAAAATCAAATCTAGAATCTGCTTCCTATTTCGCAACAAAGCCAGTCTCTCATCCTGCTAAACATATCCTCGTAAAACTAAATATCCTACCAAATTCTTGACTTTGGCGATGTCATTTACAAAATAGCCTCCAACACTCTCCTCAGCAAATTGGATGTAGTCTATCACAGTGCCATACGTTTTGTCACCAAAGCCCCTGGGGCGGCAGGGTAGCCTAGTGGTTAGAGAGTTGGACTAGTAACCGGAAGGTTGCAAGTTCAAACCCCGAGCTGACATGGTTCAAATCTGTCGTTCCTAGGCCGTCATTGAAAATAAGAATTTGTTCTTAACTGACTTGCCTGGTTAAATAAAGGTAAAAAAATATATATATATACTACCGACCACTGTGACCAAAAGTTAGTGCCATCTCATTGGCTGGCCCTCACTTCATATTCGTCGCCAAACCCACCGGCTCCAGGTCATCTATAGGTCTTTGCTAGGTAAAGCCCAATTTATCTCAGCTCACTGGTCACCATAGCAACACCCACCCATAGCACACGCTCCAAATGGGAAATTTCCCTGGTCATCCCAGGGAAACTGTCCTTCCAGTTCTCTGCTGCCAATGACTGGAGCGAATTGCAAAAATCAATGAACCTGGAGACATATCTCCTCACTAACTTTAAGCATCAGCTGTCAGAGCAGATTACCAATCACTGCATCTGTACACAGCCCATCTGTAAATAGCCCACCCATCTACCTCATCCCCATATTGTTATTTATTTTTGCTCTTTTGCACCCCAGTATCCGTACTTGCACATCTACCACTCCAGTGTTAAAGCTAAATGGTAATTATTTCACCACTCTGGCCTATTTATTGCCTTACCTCCCTAATCTTACTACATTTGCACATACTGCATATAGATTTTTCTATTGTGTTATTGAATTTACATTTGTTTATCCCATGTGTAACTCTGTGTTGTTTTTGTCGCACTGCTTTGCTTTATCTTGGCCAGGTTGAAGTTGTAAATGAGAACTTGTTCTCAACTGGCCTACCTGGTTAAATAAAGGTGAAATAAAATAAATGAAACAGTTCTACAGCAACTCTTCATGCACAGTGGGAAGTTGGAATGAAAAACACCAACTTAAATTAGATAGAACCTGTGCTTACCATGAGAAACAGACTTCCCAATCTTCTCCTCCTCTTCTTCATCTTTAATGTTGACATTCAGCTCCAGTGTTTGACTGCAGTCTTCCAGTTTCACTGATGCCATCTCTGAATCCTGCAGTGCAAACTGGGCTCTACTGTCACAATCAGGACCCAGTGACTGTAGGTTTGGACACAGTGTGGAAGGAGAGAGGCAGGCTGGGTTTGTCCTCACTGTTGATGTTACCGGCCTCAGACTTAATCTGAGTCGGCCAGTAGTAATAAAGAGAAGCAGACACAAAAGTTAGTGCCAGAACTGTCAAGACTTTCTTTATTCTCTAAAAATATGGTTTATATTTAGGTAAAGGAGCTCCACAATACTGTTGAGCTCATTTTCTATAAGAGGAACATGAGCTCAAACAGTAAACATTTGAGGTGACGGTAATCAGCTCCGGTGAGCTCCTGTCCAAGTCAAGCACCGCTCTCATTTCAATAGATCTGGTAGCTAAGCATTGACAAAACATGAATTAATTCATATTAGAAAAAGTATACTCTTTAAATTACTTAAATTATACAACTTAAATGCACTTCATCTATAGTAGATTTCCTGAATTCGCATAAATGACTCAAAAACCATTTAGTACAAGATTGCAGTATGTTTTAGGCAGCACTATGTACTATTTTCCAGAATAACCTTGTCTTCACTGTATTATTCCAATCAAGACACAAACAACTGAATGTCTCTGAATATTAGTACACATGTAGAAAACTGATAATTACAAATTAGCTCCAAAACAGTAGTGCAACCGTAAAATTGTCTTTCTCTGCTGCAACTTCACTGCCTGCACTGAAGTGCGTTGATGCAGACCCAGGGGGATCCGCCATTTTACCATCTCCCGAATTTTACACAAAACCAAAAATGACATATAAAACGAACCCAGAAATCTCAGATAAATGTATACTTTATGAAATTACATTGACGAAATGATATACATTCACTCAGACTAACCCAACGTCTCTATGTGATATGTAAAAAAGTGATCACGTTCAATCACGCGGTTTGACACAAAAATAGCAGATAAAACCTTTAACAAACGTGATAATACCTTGACGTATTTGTTACCTAGCATGTTATGACATGTTATTTCGACATTATAACGTGCTATTACATACCAGTAGTAATACATTTGAAACGGACACAGAAGTTGTCTCGACTGCACAATTCTGACGTATCCTTTATTCTGAAGAATGATGCGCGCCTGCGCGGGACTTCCTGTTCCCCCACTAACAGTTTCTAAACCCAGATACGTAAAAACGCGAGACTTCAGAGAACGCTTACGAAGCAGTCCAAGCCGAGGTTTGACAAGTCAATGAGAGAAGTGAACAATTCTGATACTTTTGCAGCGGCTCATCGGGATCCTAATAAATACCAAAAAGATTCCGTTGGCACACTTGAAACATGGCCATTCTTTTATCAATTTCATAACTGCAATAGCTCTCACTGCGTGTCTTACATATTGCAGAATCACATGAGTAGGTTGTCACTCTTCCAACGAAACTCCAGAGATAACACCCTTTTATTGTTGCCCTGCTACGAAAAACAATGCTTTCTCCTTCTGCTGTTCTGAGACGCAAGAAATCAAAACAAAACCATTACTGGGCACTGACTGGCTCTACCTTTCCTAATGCCTCCTTTACCATCTTCCTGACCTCAAATGATCTCCCAAAAATACTCAATTGTTGATGAATCGCACTCCAAAAGAAACCGATGCCTCAGGACTACCTGGACTTATGACTCCTTGCTGTCCCCAGTCCAACTGGCCATGCTGCTGCTCCAGTTTCAACTGTTCTGCTATAGAATCCTGACCTGTTCACCTGACGTGCTACCTATCCCAGACCTGCTGTTTTCAACTCTCTAGAGACAGCATGAGCGGTAGAGATACTCTGAATGATCGGCTATAAAAAGGCAAGTGACATTTACTCCTGAGGTGCTGACCTGTTGCACCCTCGACAACCACTGTAATAATTATTATTTGACCCTGCTGGTCATCTATGAACATTTGAACATCTTGGCGATGTTCTGTTGTAATCTCCACCCGGCACAGTCAGAAGAGGACTGGCCACCCCTCATAGCCTGGTTCCTCTCTAGGTTTCTTCCTAGGTTCTGCCATGCTTCTACACCAACATTGCTTGCTGCTTGGGTTTTTAGGCTGGGGTTCTGTACAGCACTTTGAAATATCAGCTGATGTAAGAAGGGCTTTACAAATCAATTTGATTTGGTGTTCGTTTGCAACTTTTGGTCTGTTTGCTCCATTTTACGTTGTCTCCGTCTTCAATTCATTCTTACCAACTTTACTCAACTGGGAGATAGACTCGAACAGCACATCCGCTTCGCCATATATCCCTCCACAAAACCAGACACACCCCGCTACGGACTAACTCCTGCATGTTGAATCCTGCATTGAAAAAAGCCAACAACTACCGATTAAAGGGGAATTTCACTGTGGCTTTGCCATGGCATCAGTGGCACGTCCACGGACTATCCATCATGGACTTAATTTCGCCCAAAAATGTCAATCTGTTTTGATCCAAATATAGCCGAAGGTCAGCCTCTACTCATTGAAATGCATTAGATACACGAATACAAGTATACAATATTTCATATAGTATAACATTTAACATTTAAGTCATTTAGCAGACGCTCTTATCCAGAGCATAAGTTTGATTATTTTTTGATATACACAATATAATTAAATATATTGATTTAAAAATAAATAATTGAATAGCTTGTTAGATGTTCTGATATAGACAGAATGACAGAAAATTACCTGTAATTTAAAATCATTAGTTTACAATGTCACAACGGAATTTATTATAATTTATAGCCGTCATGTCTCAAAACTGGGAGAAAGTCATTCACCAGACATTTGTTCCTCAGGACGGTAACACAACGACACAAGGATAATTTCAAGCAAGCACTTGTTCTGAGTCCTTAAAGCAACAACCTGAAAATACTTATTTTCAACCAAAACCGAACAAGCATAGTCGTCTTTTCAACATCTTTTTTTAAGACGTTTTCTGGGTGGGCAGCTTGCTCCGATTCTGGAATAAATTTGTGTCCGTTTCTTTCTAGCTGGCAAAATAAGTGAGCGAGACTTTGTTTGGTCCTGCCATACGTCGATAACATCGTTTGTTTGTCACTTGTATGGGCTAAATATCCTAAACCTAGACCGTGATGGCAGCAAGCTAAAACCAGGGAGAGGGGGAAGATCATTCAGGTTCTGTTTCATCTGCTGCTGGCTTAACGTTTTTTTCACATGTAATTGATTAAAAGGAATTTGTATTCTCTAAAGATTGTAATTGTGTTAATTTTGGATGAATATTGAAGAAAAATCCTATCAGCCGTTTTCCACACCAAAATGTGAACTACAATTTGGTGCGCATCATTTTACTATGTACAGTAAGCTCCCCATGTGTCATCAAAATTACGATTTTGTGTTAGTGGTTTATATCTGCGGGGAGTATAAATTGTACAATTGTAAACTAATAAATAATGGTTCAAGATAGAACCCATGTATATTAGTTAATATACTGCACCAACTACATAAATATATGATCGGGTCCATTGTCTTCTATCTGGATTTTAAAACGCAGACAGCGGGCGCCGCCATTTTACCAGCTCGTGAGATTTTTGTTTGACACACAAAACCAATAACATATTAAACGAACTCAGAAATCTCAAATAAATTGATTTTTTTTTAAATTACCTTGACGAAATGGTGTACATTAAGTCAGACAAACCCAAAATCTCAAGCTATATGACTTGTAAAATCGTTTTCATCACGACACAAATTTAACATAAGAAACGTGGCAATCCCTTGACGGATTTGTAACCTATCATGTTACGACATGTTCTTTCGATTTTAGATAGCACGTTTAAACTATTACCTACCTGTAGTAACAAATAGAAATTGAGACAAAAAGCACCGTCTTCACAGCACAGATTCTGAACAATGGTGTGCGGCCATAGAGATAGATAGAGGACTCATCTTTGTATCTGTGTCGTTATAGCGTCTGTGATAGAATGCGCAGCGGCACTGAGGGGATTCGATTAATCTGGCCTGGGCCCCCGGATAGGCGTGTTTTGCACGGATTCGTTCTGGTTTTGGACAGGTGCCACATTCAAAGCCCACAGGGAAGTCAGGCTCCAAACAAAAGTGATGTAATTAAGCACTTGGAGTAATGAGTAGGATTCTGTGTTTTCACATGAAAAAGTTATTGATTTTGATAAAAAGCATTATTTGCCTTCCCAATGAAACCTGGCTTTAAAAATTCTAAAAAATAGTTTATGGAAAATAGATTTTTTCTGGATGATGCACCATGCTGCCTTGTTGACAAAATTACTGAAAGGCGCAGATTACTGTTGCTATTTGAGAAGGGCACTAATCCCTTGCCACATTTGCCTGTTCACCATTTACATCACGGGCTATAGACCGGTGCCCTGTGGCTCAGCATAATCCCTACTGACGAGCCAGCTGGAGATGACTCCAACAGAGTCAGGAGGGATCAGCCAAAGAAGTTGGAAGTACCACCCAGTTGACTACATTAAAATGGTGGAAGCCAGCAATGCATTGAGCTATAATAAGAACGAGAGACAGTCTCCAAGATGGCCGACCGTTGTTTTGAACATAATCTACTCACGGTCAGATACGCCTATTCAAGAAGGCTGACATCTTGCTAGTTCCGGTATCAGGAGCCCATTAGTAAATGCCGGTGGCGGTCTGTGCCGTTTAAGATAAGGGAGGATAGTTATTTTTTGAATGAGCATGGCCTTATTTCTATAACAGCATACTGGATGACTATCATTCACTATGGATGACTGCCATTCACCAGCACCGCCTTGCACACTCTTGCCTGTATCTATCTGATCTGGGGTGTAATCATTAGTCCAACAGTTGCAAACAAGAGTTTCTATTGGACAAATTCCGGTATGTTTATCTTTGTTTCGTTTGGTTCCATTTAAGGAAAGTTCTACAACAGAATCGGTGGAATGAATACACCCCTGATCACAGACAAACCATTTACTTCAGTCAGTTTGTCTCATCTTCCAATGTCAGGAATCCATCACATTGAATGAGCAGGTCCTGGACGAGAGTGCGTGAGAGATTTCCATTGTTTTTCCTTCTGTATGCAGCACAAGCTCTTCCATGTAATAGCATGTATATACAACGTTAATAACTTTAGCTGTGATTTGTGGGGGGGATAAAATAAAAATAAAAATACAATTAAAAAAAATCATCCTTCAAGACAATTCATGGACAAATTCCATTGATATGTTTGGCACAAATGTGATAACGAAACTGTCTTTTTTTTGTCATTTTGAAAATTGTCTTCTCTGGGGGCTTCTATTGGAATTATCTTTCTGGAAAGGTGGCATCCTATGACGGTGCCACGTTGAACGTCATTGAGCTCTTCAATAAGGCCATTCTACTGCCTATGTTTGTCTATGGAGATTGCATGGTTGTGTACCTCAATTTTATACACCTGTCAGCAACGGTTGTGGCTAAAATAGCCGAATCCACTCATTTGAAGGGGTGTCCACATACTTTTGGCAATATTGTGTGTAAATAGTAGCCCATAGAATCAAATGAGTTATGTTTTTCTACTTGTAGGCTACTTTCTGTAATGTGTCTCAATAGACACTGAGTGTATAAAACATTAGAAACACCTTAATACTGAGTTGCACCCCCTTTACCCTCAGAACAGCCTCAATTTATCGGGGCATGTACTCTACAAGGTGTCCAAAGTGTTCTACAGGGATGCTGGTCCTTATTGACTCCGATGCTTCCCACACTTGTGTCAATTTGGCTGGTAGTTAGCTGTAATGTTCATGTAACCATTCCTGGACAATCCCAGTCTTGTGGCATGGGGCATTATCCTGCTGTTAAAAATCATGAGAAGACTAAACAAAATAACAAAGGAGAATGAACGAAACGGTCCTGTCTGGTGTAGACATAAAACAGAAAACAATCACTCATGCAACACAATAGAAAAAAGGGCTTCCGAAATATGGTTCTCAATCAGGGACAACGATTTACAGCTGCCTCTGATTGAGAACCATACCAGCTCAGGACAGGAGGGAGACTCTGGCAGCTCAGGACAGGAGGGAGACTCTGACAGCTCAGGACAGGAGGGAGACTCTGGCAGCTCAGGACAGGAGGGAGACTCTGGCAGCTCAGGACAGGAGGGAGACTCTGGCAGCTCAGGACAGGAGGGAGACTCTGGCAGCTCAGGACAGGAGGGAGTCTCTGGCAGCTCAGGACAGGAGGGAGACTCTGGCAGCTCAGGACAGGAGGGAGACTCTGGCAGCTCAGGACAGGAGGGAGACTCTGGCAGCTCAGGACAGGAGGGAGACTCTGGCAGCTCAGGACAGGAGGGAGACTCTGGCAGCTCAGGACAGGAGGAGACTCTGGCAGCTCAGGACAGGAGGGAGACTCTGGCAGCTCAGGACAGGAGGGAGACTCTGGCAGCTCAGGACAGGAGAGAGACTCTGGCAGCTCAGGACAGGCGGAAGCACCTGTAGGGAGGAG
The DNA here is from genome assembly GCF_036934945.1 of Oncorhynchus masou masou. Classification (NCBI taxonomy): domain Eukaryota; kingdom Metazoa; phylum Chordata; class Actinopteri; order Salmoniformes; family Salmonidae; genus Oncorhynchus; species Oncorhynchus masou. The sequence goes on from NW_027005192.1 coordinate 103,985, forward strand.
ACGGAGAGACAGCCTGGTGCGGGGGCTGCCACTGGAGGGCTGGTGCATGGAGGTGGCACCGGATAGACCGGACCGTGAAGGTGCACTGGAACTCTCGAGCACCAAGCCTGCCCAACCTTACCTGGTTGAATGCTCCCCGTAGCCAGGCCAGTGCGGCGAGGTGGAATAGCCCGCACTGGGCTGTGCTGGCGAACCGGGGACACCATGCGTAAGGCTGGTGCCATGTACCCCGGCCCGAGGAGATCAGATGCGCTGAGCCGGCTTCATGGCACCTGGCTCGATGCCCACTCTCGCCCGGCCGATACGAGGCGCTGCTATGTATCGCACCGGGCTATGCCTGTGCACCGGGGACACCATGCAGCTCACGGCATAACACGGTGCCTGCCCGGTCCCTCTCTCTCCACGGTAAGCACAAGGAGTTCGCACAGGTCTCCTACCTGACTTCGCCACACTCCCCGTGTGCTCGCCCCAATACATTTTTTGGGGCTGCCTCTCGGGCTTCCAACCGCGCTGCCGTGCTGCCTCCTCATACCACCGCCACTCAGCTTTAGCTGCCTCCACCGAGGCGACAATATTCACCAGCCTGTGACCAGGGTCCCTTGCTGTCCAAAATCTCCTCCCATGTCCAGGAGTCTTGCGATTTCCACCGCTGCTGCTGCTGCCTGTTACCACGCTGCTTGGTCCTTTGGTGGTGGGTGATTCTGTAACATAGACAACCCACCCAACTCACACCCTGACCATACTAAAACAAAGACATAACAAAGGAACTAAGGTCAGAACGTGACAAATATTACCTACAGCTGAAAATAACTTTTGGTTATTGGATCGGCAGTCACTCACCAGCATTCCTACCTGAAATACAACTTTCCTGAATTGGATCCTTTGTTTGTACCCCATGAGGCAATTCAACTGATCCCAGGTGCTTCTCCAGGGCGCCGCAGAGTGAGAAGAGGTGTGCGGTGTGGACTTTTGGTTCGACTCACGGTAGGTTTTGACCAGAAGCGGGCATGAACCTATTCAAGTAAGTCAGGCCCGTGTGTGTTGGCTGATGAGCTGCAAGCTAGCAATTTTACATACTAGAGTTAAGTTAAATATCAGCTGGCTAACGCCATATTAGCTTGTTATCTTAATGTTCACCTATTTATCATTGTAAATTAAAAACTCATTACCCAGATGCGTTTGTAGATATCAGCAATGGAAGAGGGTGAAAGGATTTTCTGCTCCAGCTGTCAGAAAAGGAAAACTATGAAGACAGACAGAGATAATAGTCAGGGCTGTCTAATTGGAATATAATGAAGCTTGTTTCTTTGCAATGTCTGTCCTCAGATATGGAGAGCTGTGAAAGCCTATCTACAGATGAAGAGGTCCCAGTGAAGGTCCCAAGAGACTGTCTGCAGATGAAGAGGTCCCAGTGAAGGTCCCAAGAGACTGTCTGCACATCCTTATATGCCATAGGATTTGTGTGTACTTATGTTAGCACATGTTGTACTCAACAATACAGTTAAAATTCACATACAATGTAGGCTACAAACGTATTAAATCAAATCAAAAGTTTATTTGTCACGTGCGCCGAATACAACAGGACCTTACAGTGAAATGCTTACTTACAGGCTCTAACCAATAGCGCGAAAAAAAGGATGTGTGTGTGTAGGTAAGTAAAGAAATAAAACAACAGTAGAAAGACATTTGAAAATAAGAGTAGCAAGGCTATATACAGACACCTGTTAGTCAGGCTTATTGAGGTAGTATGTACATGTAGGGATGGTTAAAGTGACTATGCATATATGATGAACAGAGTGTAGCAGTAGCGTAAAAAGAGGGGTTGGCATATGGTGGGTCTGCTGGGTGTGCAAGCGTCTCTTCCCACCCTGCACTAACACACCTGATACAAACGTATCAATCCTAATGACTTGATAATAATGTGTGTTATTGTTGGGCTGGAATAGAAGTCTGCTCACCCAGTAGATCAGGGAGTGGATCAAGGTTGGCCACCTCCGGTATGGATATTTTTGTTTTTCTAAAAATTGATGCTTTAGTAATAATAGCATACTTACTAAGATGTCTAACATATACAAACAAGGTAGCTTATTTCTACATTGAAATTATATGTTGATTCATTCCTTTTTATTAATTGTTTAAACTTGGTTTTAATTGTAACGTAAAAACATCGTAACGACCCTGGGTTTATAAGCGAGGAAATCGACTCTGCCGCGAGCATGCTTTTGTGGCAGTCGACAGGACGCCGGACCTCGGGTTCGAAGGTCGAGGGTTCGAGACATGCTCCCTGCTGTTTCATTACAATAGTATCCAAGATGAACTAGTGTCAATGTTCATTAATTACAGATCAGAATTCTACAATCAATAAGGTGTGAAGGGGACCTGTCTCTAATTTGTCTGTGTCTCTGTGTTGCTGTCTCAAATTAACACAACCTTTTTGTCCAGTTGTAATCTCTCTCTGACTCTGGATATCATCCATTTAGCTGCTTGTTATAATGGCATGCATTACCAATGCAACCATATGTCTACAGTATGATGGCGTTACTGGCCTTATGGACATGTGCAATCAATGTGCCCATTGTCATTATACATCAGCAGCAGACAATAGCTAAACTCACATATTGTTGAGCTCGCTATATGTTCTACATTTCAAATAGATAATGATATGAGGCTAAACATGAACCAGATTTGTGACATGATTTATCTGACATTAAATTGTTTAGTGCAAATTGAACCCTTGTATTCTAGGCACATGATATTTTATGAAACATGGGACCAACAGTTGACATGTTGCATTTATATATTTTTCAGTGTATGTACACTGAGTGTACAAAACATTAAGGACACCTTCCTAATATTCAGTTAAAACCTTTTGCCCTCAGAACAGCCTCAATTCGTCAGGGCATGGACTGGGGATGATGGTGTTGATGTGAGCCATGACCAGCCTTTCAAAGCACTTCATAGCTACAGACGTGAGTCCTACGGGTAGGTTGTCATTTAGGCAGGTTACCTTGGTGTTCTTGGGCACAGGGACTATGGTGGTCTGCTTGAAACATGTAGGTATTACAGACTCCGTCAGGGACAGGTTGAAAATGTCAGTGAAGACACTTGCCAGTTGGTCAGGACATGCTCTGAGTACACGTAATCTGTCTGGCCCTGTCGCCTTGTTAATGTTGACCTGTTTAAAGATCTTACTTAACTGGAGAGTAATTGCCCATAATTCTGCACCTTTGTATCGTTGTACTTCCAGTTTTGATCATCATGATTTAGTGACTGCTGTAATATTTGTGTTGTGGAGAAATGACCAGGCAGGGTACAGATAGTTTTTGTTTAGTCAAAACCCCTCGTGCTCTACAGTTTCCCGGCACCCTAGTGCGCATGTGCATTTCCTATTAGGTGTAGTAACGTAACACTGCCGTAATACATTACTGCTTATAACAGCATAGTAACTAATATACACAGATGTAGATCCCAGATACTACAACTGCAAAGAACATTTATGATCTACTGGGATTTTTAAAAGACAGACTAACTTTCTGTTTTGTCTGCTTGCATTCAATAAATAAGTATAGTTGTGTCAATCTTTTTGCAGGCAGTCGTGTTCTTTTGATGAACGGATTTGCAATTTTGATGGTATTATAGTTTTTTATGAATGTTTGTTTTTTTAAAAACAAGTACATTTTCAAAAAGCATTTACTGTTTTGCAAAAATTGTGTGTTTTGTGGACTCATTGTTCCAAAAAACAATTGTAGGCGATTATGAGAAACTGTAATACATAAAGACGGTTGCTCCCTGATTAAATAGTACAAGAGTACACCCTGCTGGACAAAAGAGCTTACTGCACCTGGTATTCCCAGGCAGCGTACCATTCAAGTACTAACCAGGCCCGACCCTGCTTAGCTTCCGAGACCAGGCGTATTGAGACTGAT
>NW_027005192.1:108410-143677 GCF_036934945.1 Oncorhynchus masou masou
GTAGAACACCTGTTGAGTTGAGGTACTGGCTAGCGGAGTAGAACACTTGAAAAAGGAAAGGAGAGACCCACACTTGAGAAGATCAGACGCAATAATTTAATAACCTAATATCCAACGTTTCGACAGACAAGCGGACTTCATCAGGGTGAAATGACAAACACTGTGGGACACTAGTTTATGGAGTGTTAAAGGACACACAGATGTCTGTAATCATGGCCGGGTGTGCCCTGATATCATTGGTTAATTCTCAGATAAAAATAACATACCAAAAACATGAATGAGAGCATACGATCATAGATACAATTTTCCTACATAGGCCAACAAACATTTACAATGAATAGCAACATCACAACAATCACAAGAATGGCTTCAGATCAAAGTCTACGTTGAGACAGAAGGGAGCAACGGTCTTTAAATGAAAGATCCAGGTAGCCTCTCGTTTTAATAAATTGTCGAGGTCACCTCCTCTCATAGGGAGGGTGACATGTTCGATGTCGATATAACGTAGGGACGAAATCGAGTGGTTCGCTTCCAAAAAGTGGGCCGCAACTGGATACGTGGATTTCCTGCACCTAATGGTGCTACGACGCTCCGAGATTCACACTTTAAATTCACACTTTGTTTTACCCACATCATTTTTACCACAAGGAAAAATTAAGGGACACAAGCAAAAATGTAGCAGCCTGTACATCTAATCATTAGTGATCTGACATGCTGTATTGCATGGAAACTATAGTCTGCTAACAACAGCAGCTGCAAAACTATATGTTCAACAAAGCAGTAATGTTGTGTATTGTATATACAGAAATTCACTTCAAACAGTTTATTTCATTTAATTATACACAAGAGAAGAGGAGGTTGCCCAGCATAAATTCATGTAAAACAAATGTTTCATTACATTTGTGTCATTTAGCAGATCTCTGGATAAGAGCGACTTACAGGACAAATAAGAGTTAATTGCCTTGCTCAAGGGCACAATGACATTTTTCACCTAGTTGGCTCGGGATTCAAACCAGCAACCTTTCAGTTACTGGCTGTTAGGAATTTTACGTATAATGACTAAATGATGTTTACATTTAAAAGTAATGATAGGACTGTAGAATTCTGAATTCGTTAACCTGTCTGATGAAGAATGTTTGTACGTAGGCAAAGAGGAAGTGTTAACAGACAACTTGTGACCACTGTGAAACTAACAGCAGGAAAGATGTCTGTTTCCCACCCAGGGGCGGCAGGGTAGCCTAGTGGTTAGAGCGTTGGACTAGTAACCGAAAGGTTGCAAGTTCGAATCCCGAGCTGACAAGGTACAATTCTGTCGTTCTGCCCCTGAACAGGCAGTTAACCCACTGTTCCTAGGCCGTCATTGAAAATAAGAATTTGTTCTTAACTGACTTGCCTAGTAAAATAAAAAGGGAGGGGAGAAAGCGTTGGGCTTGCAGTAGACTGTGTAGCATATGATAAGCCTTGTATGCATAGGAGAAGACTTGTAAAACAGCATTGTCATTGTCATTGTCTGAGAGGAGGAGGGACATTTATGATGAAATGAGAGGTATATAAACCAATGTACATGAAATGATAGGCAGAGCTATTGTAAATAAACTTTGTTGACTATTGTAGACTGGCCTCTGTCTGTTTCGTTTCAATAAGAACCTCACAAATCATTGGTAACAGACAGAGTATTTGAATTGAAGTTCAGTTTATGAACATTGAGAACAAAATTCTCTTAACACTGGCCCAACACTCTTAACCACTAGGCTACCTGCCGACAGATCAATTAACTTCAATACAGTTATTCAAACACATTCATCATCAATGACTAAAATAATGGATCTAGTATTAAAAGACAATTTAATAAATACAAGTAGTCGATTCATAGCCTGTTTATAATTAAACCAAAAGTTATATAGTAATATAAAATAATCCACCAAAATGAATGCTAAAACTGATCATCATCAGCTATTTCCATCTCCTCCCAGAGATGAACAATTGGATTGAGATCTGGTGACTCGGCAGGCCACTGCAGTAAACTGAATTCACTGTCATGTTCTTGGAACCAATCCTGGACAAGCCATGTGGCATAATCCTGCTGAAGAAATCTATTTGCAGATGGATAAACTGCTGCCATGAAGGGAGGCAACTGATTGGCAATGATGTTTAGATATCCTGTGGAACTCAAACGTTGCACATCTTTTATCAGGGAGCCCAATGTGTGCCCTGAAAACACACCCCAACCATCACACCACCAGCCTGTAATGCTGACACATGGCATGGATGCATACAGTGGATGGAATGTATGGAAGCAGGCAGTGGTGTAAAGTTCTTAAGTGAAAATTATTTAAATAACTACTTCAGTAGTTTTTGGTGGCACCTGTACTTCACTATTTATATTTTTGGCAACTTTTACTTCACTACATTCCTAAAGAAAATGTACTTTTTACTCCATACATTTTCCCTGACACCCAAAAGTACTTGTTACATTTTTTATGATTATAGCAGGACAGAAAATGGTCCAGTTCACACACTTATCAAGAGAACATCCCTGGTCATCCCCACTGCCTCTGATCTGGAAGACTCACTAAACACAAATGCTTTGTTAGTAAATGATGTCTGAGTGTTGGAATCTTCACCTGGCTATCCGTGATATAAAAAAAACAATAGAAATGTGCCATCTGGTTTGCTTAATTTCAGGAATTTGAAATTATTCATAATTTTACTTTTGATACTTAAGTATATTTACAACCAAATACTTTTACTCAAGCAGTATTTTATTGGGTGACTATCACATTCACTTGAGTAATTTTCTATTAAGGTTTCATTACTTTTACGCAGTCTGACAGTTAGGTACTTTTTCCACCACTGGATGTATGTACTCGTGGTTTCCTCCATACCCCAGTCCTCCCATCAGCATGAAACAGCAGGAACAGGGATTCATCAGACCAGGCAGTAGGTTTCCAACTTTCCAGTGTTTTCATTCCTTAGCCCATTGCAACTGCAGTTTCTTGTTTCTTGCTGAAAGCTAATGGGGATCCATAATAAATACACAAAAACTACATTATTAACGATCATAGCGATCATCATTCCCCTGGTCAGTTTATGTCATGAAAAGAGCAGGTGTCGTTAATGTTTGGTACACTCAGAGTATGTTGTGTCTACTAGCTCATTCCCACAGAAAACTGCAGAGGGAAGCAGTACCACCCAGTCAACCTTCAGAATCCAGTGTGAGACGCCTCACAGAGGATATTCAACCATAAATTAATCTCAATATCTTTACAGTAGAAACTAACAAAACTCACCAAAACTGACAAGGTGCACACTGATCAGTAAAGTAAAGAGAGGCTAACATTATATTACTCTCCCTTTCCTCTGCACAGTTCTCTAACAGTGAGAAACTATAGGATTACAATAGAGTGTTCTACGCTTTCTTCATTTGATCCAATTCATCCTTGCCAATTATTTAATGACATGAGAATGAAGTCCAATCTCAGCTGGATTGAGAGAACTGATGAGGCTTCTCTCCTTTATGTACACATTGGTGTCTTTTTAAATGGCCCAATCTGTAGAATCTCTTCTCACAGTCAGTGCAGTGATAAGGCTTCTCTCCTGTGTGTATACGTTCATGTCGCTTTAAGTTGCACAGTAGAGAGAAACTCGCTGCACAGTCAGAGCAGGAGTAAGGCTTCTCCCCTGTGTGTATACTTTCATGTCGCTTTAAGTTGCACAGTAAAGAGAAACTCGCTGCACAGTCAGAGCAGATGAAAGGCTTCTCTCCTGTGTGTGTTCTCTGATGAAATTTTAACCTAGTTGATGTTGGGAAGCATTTTACACAGTCAGAGCAGGAGTACGGCTTCTCTCCTGTGTGTGTTCTTTGATGAACCTTTAGCTCAGTTGATGTTGTGAAGCATTTTACACAGTCAGAACAGGAGAAAGGCTTCTCTCCTGTATGTTTTTGTTCGTGTGTTTTTAAGTGGCCCGGTCGAGAGAAACTCTTTCCACAGTCAGAGCAGGAGTAAGGCTTCTCTCCCGTATGTATGTATTGGTGAATTTTTAAGTGGGCCAGTAGAGAGAAACTCTTTCCACAGTCAGAGCAGGAGTAAGGCTTCTCTCCTGTATGTTTTTGTTCATGTGTTTTTAAGTGGCTCAGTCGAGAGAAACTCTTTCCACAGTCCGAGCAGGAGTAAGGCTTCTCTCCTGTGTGTATACATTCATGTCGTTTTAATTTGCACAGTAGAGAGAAACTCGCCGCACAGTTAGAGCAGGAGTAAATCTTCTCTGTGTGTATACGTTCATGTCGTTTTAAGTTGCACATATGAGAGAAACTCGCCGAACAGGCAGAGCAGAAGTAAGGCTTCTCTCCTGTGTGTGTTCTCTTGTGAACTTTTAGCTTAGCTGATGTTGTGAAGCATTTTATACAATCAGAGCAGGAGTAGGGCTTCTCTCCTGTGTGTGTTCTCTGATGAACTTTTAGCCAAGTTGATGTTGTGAAGCATTTTACACAGTCAGAGCAGGAGTAAGTCTTCTCTCTTGTGTGCACTCTTTGATGAACTGTCAGAGCCTTGGATGTTGTAAAATTCTTCCCACCGTCAGTATAGGAATACCGATTCTCTCCAGTGTGTATTTTTAGGTGTATTTTTAGCTTTGATAGAAATGGGAAAATCTTCTCACAATGTGGGCAGTGGTGAGACCTCTTCACTCTGTGATCTTCCTGCTGTTGCTCTCTGGATGTAGAGAATGTCTCAACATGGTCTCCTGTATGAACAACATCAGAAGAACCAGTCAGTTGATGTGATATTCATGTCAATCACATGTATTTTATGTAGCCCTTATTACATCAGAAGTTTACAGAACTTTACAGTAACCCAGCCTCAATCCCCAAAGAGCAAGCAATGCAGATGTAGAAGCAAAGTGGCCACGAAAAACTCCCCAGCAAGCAGGAACCAAGGAAGAAACGTAGAGAGACACCAGGCCCAAAGGGGTGGCCAGTCCTCTTCTGTCTGTACCGGGTGACTTATGTATTCATATCAGAAGGCTGCACAATACAAAAGGGGAATAAAACTATTCTAAAAGTGGGTAACAGTCGTGAAAATTATGAGCCATATCATCCTCCCCTCATCATCACAAGGGTTAGTAACCAGGCTGTATCACATCCGGCCGTGATTAAGAGTCCCATAGGGTGGCGATCAATTGACCCAGCATCGTCCGGGTTTGGCCCGGGAGGTAGGCCGTCAATGTAAATAATAATTTGTTCTTAATTGACTTGCCTAGTTAAATAAAGGTTAAGTAAGTTAAATTAAAAAAAATACTAATTTCATAGAACTTTAAAACACTGGCAGTTTGTCTACTTCACTTCTTTAGTCTACTCTCTGAGCACTCCAGACAGCCCAGTGAATAAAACAAATGCTGGCAATACTGGTGTCAAACCATGCAAGTGTCAATAGCATGAAATAACATCTACCTTCTCATTGAAACAGTTCAATTTGATACAGTTCTACTGCAACTTTTCATACACAGTGAAAAGTTGGAATGAACAACAAACATCGTTAGATAGAACCTGCTCTTACCATGAGAAACAGATGTCCCAATCTTCTCCTCCTCTTCTTCTTCATCTTTAATGATGACATTCAGCTCCAGTGCTTGACTGCAGTCTTCCAGCTTCACTGATGCCATCTCTGGATCCTGCAGTGCAAACTGGGCTCCACTGTCACAATCAGGACCCAGTGACTGTGGGTTTGGACTCAGTGTGGAAGGAGAGAGACAGGCTGGGTTTGTCGTTACTGTTGATGTTACCGGCCTCAGACTTAATTCTAGTGGTCCTGCAGAAACATTGAGAAACAGACAAAAAGTTATTGTGTTGACATTTCTGGCACGTTCTTTATTCTCTATTAAAATATATTATATTTTTTCTTGTTCAATTATCTAATTCAGTGCTTAACTTGGACTGAAATAGGTGCAGGTACTGTTTATATTTAGATGCAGGAGCTCCACAATACTGTTGAGCTAATATTCTAGAAGAGGAACATGAGCTCAAGCAGTAGAACATTGAGGTGCCGGTACTCAGCTCCAGTGAGCTGCTGTCCATCTCATTTCAATAGATCAGGTAGGTAAGCATTGACAACAAAACATGAATTCATTCAAAATTAGACAAAGTACACGCTACACAATGTAACTAAATTTAATCTATAGTAGATTTCTTGGATTACATAAATTAATAAATGACTCAAAAATACATTTAGTACAAGGTTGCAGTATGTTGTAGGCAGCACTATGTACTATTTTCCTGTCTTCACTGTTTTATTTCAATCAAAAACCAATTGTATTTCCCGTTCACATCATATTAACATTTATAGACAAAGAAACTGAATGTGTCTGAATATGACTACATAAAATTGCCTCTCTTTGACGCAGACAGAGTGGGCGCCGTGGTTTTCCCAGCTTGTGAATTTTACACAAAACCAATAACACGCAAAGCGAACCTAGAAATCTAAAATAGATTATGAAATTACCTTGAGAAAATTATGTACATACTCTAGCTATGTAGCTTGTAAAATAGTTATCATGTTCTTCACTTGGTTTGACACAAAAATAACACATGAAACCTTTAACAAATGTGATAATACCTTGTTACCTAGCATGGTATGACATGTTTTGATATTAGGAAGTTTAAACCTGCTACTACATACCTGTAGTAATACATATAAATTGACACAAGGGTTATCTACTTAACATGACAGTTCTGGAGATAAATATTTATATTTATTATGAAGAATGTTGTGTACCTGCCCCGAACTTCCTGTTCCCCCACGACCACACTGCAGCCACAGATAGAACAATGAGACAGATATTTCACCAGATGTATAAATGTGAAGGATCCGCTTAGCGTTTCCACTCACTACCAAATATGGTAGTGAGAGGAAGCCCACTGACAGTGGGAGAAGATGGAACGAGATGTATTTTGTCCGACATTCTGCAAATGGTCTAATCGATGAAACATCTGATCTAAATACAGTTCTGTTCAAAATCTGTTATGAACAGAATGGACTAAGTTTTGTAGACTTTTCCTTTTGCAAAAGTTTTTAAAAATGTCTTTATTTAGAAGGAATGTAAAGGCAAATTGAGTTATAGCACACTCAGAGCTTCAGAGGCGGCATTGACTAACAGAAATAGAAAGAAATGCGCGGAAATAAGCACCAATAGGATCTCGGTAGCTCGTGCTTGGCACTGCCCAGTATGACTCATCTGTTCCCCATCAGAAACGACTAGTTGTAATCTATCTTGGTTTAAGTTACAAAAAAATATTTGGCGCAATCGTCGGTGCATTCAGGGATCCAAGGGATGGCCCTACCCCATTATATGAGAAGGGCGGTGCTTAATTTGAGACAGATCCTCCGGCACCTCTCATCAGGTAGCCTACCTCTTCTGGCATGAAAAATAATTTCTACTGTTTGCAATATAAAAATCCTAATTCCATTTGGATTCGTCTGTAATTGTCATGCACCCTAAAATACATAAAGTGAAAACCTGATATTCTAAGAATGTATTAATGTTGGGCTGAACCAGGTTTACGGTTTGTGCAACATTGTAGCCTACTTAGACCAAGGCGTGGCCATTACGGTGGTGAGAGAGAAGCAGACCTGTATCTCTCAATGAACTAAAATGAGATTCACTTTCTATGATCTCTTCCTCTCTGTGCTGTTATAGACATGAGCCGGAAACTCGTTTCTCCAGCATTGCACTTTTCATTTATTTCCTAATTGAATAATAGCTGTGGGAAGTGTGTTGAGGTGTTGCAGCACTCTGCAGTCTGTTCAGAAAGAAATGAATTGGGAGTCCCATAGGGCGGCGCACAATTGTCCCAGCATCGTCCGGGTTTGGTACGGTTAGGCCGTAATTGTAAATAAGTTCTTAACTGACTTGCCGCGTTAAATAAAGATTAAAAATAAAATAAATATAATATGCAGGTACGCAAAAGTCACGATAATGCAGTTTATTATAAAGGTATTTTATTTAAAATGTATTCTGATACCTCAGAGACCCCCAGGTCCCCCCTCTTGGGTTCACTTTTGGTTCCGGCACCTCCCAATTTACTAATGAAGCACTGGAGAAGTGGGTAGCTGCTGCTGCCTCCTACAGGACACGTCTCCTTTATATAGAGTTATACAGGCTGTTGATTGTGGCCTGTGGAATGTTGACCCACTGCTCTTCAATGGCTGTGCGAAATTCCTGGATATATAGGAGGGAACTGGAACAAGCTGTGGTACACGTCAATCCCAAACATGCTCAAAGGGTGATATGTCTGCTGAGTATGCAGGCCATGGAATTGGGCCATTTTCAATTGTGTACAGAGTCTTGCGACATGGGGCTGCGCATTGTCATGATGAAACATGAGGTGATGGCGGCGGATGAATGGCAGGACAATGGGCCTCAGGATCTTATCATGGTTTCTCTGTGCATTCAAATTGCCATTGATAAAATGCAGTTGTGTTTGTTGTCTGTAGCTTATGCCTGCCCATACCATAACCCCACCATGGGGCACTCTGTTCACAATCAGGGATCCCCATTAGCTGCTGCCAAGGTACCTACTCAGCTACTCTTGTCCCCAGCACAAGGTGCACCTGTGTAATGATGATCATGCTATTTAATCAGCTTCTTGATGTCTCACCTGTCAGGTGGATGGATTATCTTAGCAAAGGAGAAATGCTCACTAACAGGGATGTAAACAAATTTGTGCACAACATTTGTGAGAAATAAGTTTGTCTGTCTGGAACATTTCTGGGATCTTTTATTTCACCTCATGAAACATGGGACCAACACTTTACATTTTTGCGTTTGTTTGTTCAGTGTAAACAGTATTTTTTTTGTAAAAACCATACAAACTATCAATAACAGCATTTAAATACAATCAGCCTGCTTTTCTGTTCTAACCAGGTCCCTACACAGGCTGAGAAGGATCCTATAAGAGCAGAACATTATCTGGTGACATTAGTCCTTGTAGTCTTGGAGGCCCAGAAACTTCTCAGCTGCAGACATGATGATGTCCAGCTTCTTGGACGTCTTGTACAGTACAATTAATAACTGAGGCTATAAATACTAAAATATCCACGTTCTTCACAATAAGTGTATCCAGATCACTTGATTGACGTACAACATTTACAACTGGTTGAGGTGCATCCACCTCCATATCTTCTATAGAACTGTGGCCTCTTGCCCCTATAACTCTCTTCACCACCTCCACACAGGAGATGTTGCACATTCACCCTAACAGGGCATTCTGGGAATTCAGGAACATGACCCCCTCCACAGTTGCAACATTTTACATTCACATACACTTCAATAAAACATGTCTGTCTGCAAACACTTGACATGTGGCCAAACCCTTAACATTTCTTACGTGCATCAGGTTTTACACCAACTCTCTTATATATCTTATATCTTATATATCCCAGCTTTAGATACTCTTCATCAAACATCAATAATAGAGATAAAGTTTGCTCCTTTTTCACATTTTCCTTTCAGGTACAGTATTTGAGTCCTTCTCTGGGATTTGGTTGGAGGATCGCATCCAATTTTTAGCTGCAAACATTAGGTTTGTTGGAACCTCTCCAGCTTGCTGATAATAAAGAATGATTCATTTAAGTTTGACTAAGTCCCTTTGTGGTGATTTTCCACAATAAAAACCCACCACCCCATTCCACTATTTAACCCTATCTAGTCCTGCACCAGACCACTAAACATCCTCTGCAGTAAATCCTCGCAATCCCACAATCTCTATTTTATGGGACTTTCTATCCATTTCTGCAGTACAATTGACAAACATGGCTATAAATACTAAAAAGCCCACCTTGCAGAAGCACATATTATTCCCATCACTCTCTCTTGGTCTCTGCCTCCTCTCAAGATCCCTCACCCTGTTCCCATCTTCCTCTACCACTCTTCACTGCTTCGCCATACTACACTTTCTGAACTATAACACATTCCTTCATCTCATGCCCTCCTATAACACATTCCTTCATCATTATGCCCTCCTGCATCACATTCTGACATCTAGGGCATCTCACCCTCCTGCACACTCACATCTAGGGCATCTCATGCCCTCCTGCACATCTAGGGCATCTCATGCCCTCCTGCACACTTCTGACATCTAGGGCATCTCATGCCCTCCTGCACACTTCTGACATCTAGGGCATCTCATGCCTACATTTTGCTGCAACAGGCCCATTAACCTGACACCTAAAACACTGTAGTATTTACGGAACAAAAGTGCTCATGGGATAACTGACACTTCCTACCTTCACCTTATCTGGCAGAGACACTCATCACAACTCTACATCACAGACAATGTATTCTCTGTTTCCCAACACTCTACACAGGACCCTTCTCTCAACTAATGGTGGGCATCACAGACACCTGGACTCTTCCATTTCAACTGCTCCTCCTCAACACTTAAACCTAATCCCAGTATCACTCCTTTCAATGCCGCCCTGTTCCGGAGAGCAATCCTAGTCACAATTCTTGTCCCCAATCGCGAAATCCGGAGCGCCCGCTCCCTCTGGATATAAGAGAAACAATAAATCATTTTGAGTCCACTCCGAGTTACCTTCACCAATCTTGTTTCTCATGTTCTGAGAGTCCTTTAGGAGCCTTTTGGCAAACTCCAACCAGGCTGTCTTATACGCCTTTTACTGAAGAATGGCTTCCATCTGGCCACTCCACCATATAGGCCTGATTGGTAGAGTTCTGCAGAGATTGTTGTCCTTCTGGAAGGTTCTCCCATCACCACGGAGGAACTCTGGAGCTCTGTCACAGTGACCATTGGGTTCTTGGTCATCTCACAGACCAAGGCTCTTAGAGGATTTTTGATCATATCATTGGACTAAAATGATTTGACACTCAAATGCAAGCCTAACACCATGTGCAAAGGGCCTTTGGGTAATGTAGCACATATTCAATGGTATCTCTTTTTCACTTTTAACTGTGGTTATTTTCAGCAAACTTAACATGTGTAAATGCAGTTGAAGTCAGAGGTTTACATACGCCTTAACCAAAAACACTTCAACTCGGTTTTTCACAATTCCTGACATTTAATCCTAGTAAACAATCCCCGTTTTAGGTCAGCTAGGATCACCACTTTATTTTAAGAATGTGAAATGTCAGAATAAAAAGTAGAGATAATTATTTATTTCAGCTTTTATTTCTTTCATCACATTTCCTGTGGGTCAGAAGTTTACATTCACTCAATTCGTATTTGGTAGCATTGCTTTTAAATTGTTTAACTTGGGTCAAACGTTTTGGGTAGCCTTCCACAAGCTTCCCACAATAGGGTGGGTGAATTTTGGCCAATTCCTCCTGACAGAGCTGGTGTAACTGAGTCAGGTTTGTAGGCCTCCTTGCTCGCACACGCTTTTTCAGTTCTGCTCACACATTTTCTATAGAATTGAGGTCAGGGCTTTGTGATGGCCACTCCAATACCTTGACTTTTTTGTCCTTAATAAGCAATTTTGCCACAACTTTGGAAGTATGCTTTGGGTCATTGTCCATTTGGAAGACCCATTTGGGACCAAGCTTTAACTTCCTGACTGATGTCTTGAGATGTTGCTTTAAAAAAAAAAAAAAAATCACCATGTAATTTTCCTCCCCCATTGATGCCATATATTTTGTGAAGTGCACCAGTCCCTCCTGCAGCAAAGCACCCCCACAACATGATGCTGCCACCCCCCTGCTTCACGGTTGGGGTGGTGTTCTTCGGCTTGCAAGCCTCCCCCTTTTTCCTCCAAACATAACGATGGTCATTACGGCCAAACAGTTATATAATATATATATATATATTTTTTTTTTACAGACCAGAGGACATTTCTCCAAAAAGTACGATCTTTGTCTCCAGATGCAATTGCAAACCGTAATCTGGCTTTTATGGCAGTTTTGGAGCAGTGGTTCCTTCCTTTCCGAGCAGCCTTTCAGGTTGTTGATATAGTACTCGATTTACTGTCGATATTGACACTTTTGTACCCGTTTCCTCAAGCCTCTTCACTGTTGTTCTGGGAATGATTTGCACTTTTCACACCAAAGTACGTTAATCTCTAGGAGACAGAACGCGTCTCCTTCCTGAGCGGTATGACGACTGCGTAGTCCCATGGTGTTAATATTTGCATACTATTGTTTGTACAAATGAAGCTGGTACCCTCAGGCATTTGGAAATTGCTCCCAAGGATGAACTAGTCTTGTGGAGGAATACCATTTTCTTTCTGAGGTCTTCGCTGATTTCTTTTGATTTTCCCATGATGTCAAGCAAAGGGGCACGGAGTTTGAAGGTAGGCCTTGAAATAAATCCACAGGTACACCTCCAATTGACTAAAATGATGTCAATTAGCCTGTCAGAAGCTTCTAAAGCCATTACATCTTTTTCTGGAATTTTCCAAGCTGTTTAAAAGGCTTAAAAGGTTTAAAATTGTGATATAGTGAATTATAAGTGAAATAATTTATCTGTAAACAATTGTTGGAAAAATGACTTGTGTCATGCACAAAGTAGATGTCCTAACCGACTTGCCAAAACAATAGTTTGTTAAAACCACTTGGAACTACCCATCCCGGATCAGGGAGAATTGTCATCAACTACACTAATTAGCATAGCGCAACGGTCAAAAAATATTACAAGGAAGCTTGGTCACGAAAATCAGAAAAGCAATCAAATTAACCATTTACCTTTGATGAGCTTCGGCTGTTTTCACTCACGAGACACCCAGTTAGACAGCAAATGTTCCTTTTGTTCCTTAAAGATTATTTTTAAACCCAAAATACCTCAGTTTGTTGATCACGTTATGTTCAGAAATCCGGTCACGACAACGCCGAAAAAAATCCAAATTATATCCATAATATCGACAGAATATCTATTCGATAATATATCAACCGGAACAATGGGCTTTTCAGTAGGAGCGAGAGGGAAAATGACTACCTCTGTCTTTTACGCAAGAATCACTGAGAACACTCAGCTGGCCACTTACACAATGTTGTCATTTACGCTCATTCTTCAACATAAAGACGTGAAACTATGTCAAAATGCTGTACACACCTTAGGGAATACATAGAAAAATGAATCTGGTTGATATCCCTTTCAATGGCCAATAGGAGTGCATAGGAATACAACGGTTTCAAAATAAGAGGCACTTCCTGATTGGATTTTCCTCAGGGTTTCCTTGCAGTATCAATTCTGTTATACTCACAAACAATATTTTGACAGTTTTGGAAACTTAAGAGTGTTTTCTATCCTAAGCTGTCAATTATATGCATATTCTAGCATCTGGTCCTGAGAAATATGAGGTTTACTTTGGGAACGTTATTTTTCCAAAAATAAAAATAGTTCTCCCTACTTTCATTAACCTGTCTGGCCCACCCGGGACGCAACCGCACCCCCTGCCAACAATAAATGCAAATGCGCTACGCCAAATGCTAATAGTACTCGTTAAAACTCAAACGTTCATTAAAATTCACATGCAGGGTAGTCAATACACTCGTTTTGAATCTAGCCAACGAGTCAGATTTGTAAAATGCTTTTCTGCGAAAGCATGAGTAGCTATTATCTGATAGCAGGCAACATGCCGAAATACCAGAAGGGGACGTAAACAAAGGAATTAGCGTAGCCGGCACTACACAAAACGCAGAAATAAAATATAAAACATTCATTACCTTTGACGAGATTCTTTGTTGGCACTCCTATATGTCCCATAAACATCACAATTGGGTCTTTCGATTAAATCGGTCCTTGTGTACCCAAAATGTCCATTTATGAAGACCGTCAGATCCAGTAAAAACACATTTTTTAAACGCGACGTTATATTTTAAAATTAAAAAAGTTGCCTATAAACTTTGACAAAACACTTCAAACTACTTCTGTAATCCAACTTTAGGTATTACTAAACGTTAATAAACGATCAAATTGATCACGGAGCGATCTGTATTTAATAGGCACAAGTTTGGGAAACGTAGTCAACTTTTCCGGTTCCATTGTTTACAGCTGTGGACTTGACAACCAGATGTGGCTATTACTCAGATGACCAACGATTTAGTTGAATTGAAATCACAACACTGGCGACATCGTGTGGAAGCTATAGGAACTGTATCCTCAGCCGTAAGTATTTTTCCTTCCAATAGACAATACATGGACTGGCGGATTGATTTTTTCTCCGTCGATTTAGTGACCAGGTTTTCTGGAGATTTTGACCACGAAACTCATTCTGTTATAGTCACAGACACCATTGAACCAGTTCTAGAAACTTCAGAGTGTTTTCTATGCACACATACTAATCATATGCATATACTATATTCCTGGCATGAGTAGCAGGACGTTGAAATGTTGCGCGATTTTTAACAGAATGTTGAAAAAAGTAGCCCGATCTCTATTAACAAGAAATGTGTGGAGTGGTTGAAAAACAAGTTTTAATGAATTTTTATGACTTGCAGGTGCCTTGGTGGAAGAGTGGGGTAAACATCTCACAGCAAGAACTGGCAAATCTGGTGCAGTCCATGAGGAGGAGATGCACTGCAGTACTTAATTCAGCTGCTGGCCACACCAGATACTGACTGTTACTTTTGATTTTGACCTCCCCTTTGTTCAGGGACACATTATTCCATTTCTGTTAGTCACATGTCTGTGGAACTTGTTCAGCTTATGTCTCAGTTGTTGAATCTTGTTAATAATGTTCATACAAATATTTACAAGTTAAATTTGCTGAATAAAAACGCAGTTGACAGTGAGAGGACGTTTCTTTTTTGATGCGTTTATGTTTTACCTTGTCAGCTCAGGGATTCGATCCAGCAACCTTTCGATTACATGCCCAACTCTCCAATCATTAGGATACCTGTACGTATTCATATAAGTAGGTGGCAATACTGGTGACAAACCATGCAGGTCTCAGTAGCATGAAATACATCTACCTTCTTATTGAAACAGTTCATTATGAAACAGTTCTACAGCAACTTTTCATACACAGTGGAGAAGTTGTAACAAACAACCAAATTAGATAGAACCTGCTCTTACCATGAGAAACAGATTTCCCAATCTTCTCCTCCTCCTCTTCATCTTTAATGTTGACGTTCAGCTCCAGTGTTTGACTGCAGTCTTCCAGCTTCACTGATGCCATCTCTGGATCCTGCAGTGAAAACTGGGCTCCACTGTCACTATCAGGACCCAGTGACTGTAGGTTTGGACTCAGTGCGGAAGGAGAGAGGCAGGTTGGGTTTGTCCTCACTGTTGATGTTACCGGCCTCATACCTGAGTCGGCAAGTAGTACAAGAGAAAGACACAAAAGTTATTTTCTTGAATGTTCTGGCAAGGTCTTTATTCTCTATTAAATATATTATATTTTTTCTTGTTCAATTATCTAATTCAGTGCTTGAATTGGACTGAAATAGTTGTCGATACTCATTTTGGGTGCCAACACGGTTTATATTTAGGTGCAGGAGCGCCACAATACTTATGAGCTAAAACTTAACCTGTAGTAGATAAATGCATAGATGACTCAAAAACCATTTAGTACAAGGTTACAGTTTGTGTTAGGCAGCACTGTGTGCTATTTTCCTTAACCTTGTATTCACTATTTTACTTCAAAAAACAATTGTTACTATGGTGTGAACAGGAAATACGTTTATAGATCAACACAAACTGAATGTGTCAATATTATTATACATGTAGAAGAACGATAATCATTACATTTAGCTTCAAAACAGTAGAGCAACCGTAAAATTGTCTCCCTCTGCTGCATCCACACTGCCTGCACTGAAGTCTGTTGACACAGACCGTGTGGGGGCCGCCATTTTACCAGCTTGTGAATTTTTTCTTTCATGGAGCTCTACGGACAATTCCTTCCACCTCATGATTTGGTTTTTGCTCTGACGTGCACTGTCAATGTGGGCCCTTATATAGACAGTTGTGTGCCTTTCCAAATCATGTCCAATCAACTGGATTTACAACAGGTTGACAACAATCAAGTTGTAGAAATATCTCAAGGATGATCAATGGAAAAAAGTATCACCTGAGCTCAATGTCGAGATTCATAGCAAAGGGTCGGAATACTATGTAAGTAAGGTATTTCTGTTTTAAATTTTTTATAAATCTGAAAACATTTCTAAAAACCTGCGTTTGCTTTGTCATTATGGGATATTGTGTGTAGATTGATGAGGAACGTTTCTTATTTAATCCATTTTAGAATAAGACTGTAACGTAACAAAATGTGGAAAAAGTCAAAAGTTCTGAACACACTATGTATTCATATGAGTAGGCTGTGCAATACAAAAGGGGAATAAAACTACTCTAAAAGTATCTCCTAAGTCATGAAAAGTATGAGCCATATCATCCTCCACTCACTATCACAAGTCGAGGTCGACCGATTAATCGGAATGGCCGATTAATTAGGGCCGATTCCAAGTTTTCATAACAAATCGGAAATCGGTATTTTTGGACACCTTTATTTAATCTTTATTTAACTAGGCAAGTCAGTTAAGAACACATTCTTATTTTCAATGACGGCCTAGGAACGGTGGGTTAACTTCTTCATTTCTCAAAGGAAAAACCTCAACCAATTTCTAAAGACTGTTGACATCCAGTGGAAGCGATAGGAACTACAGGAAAGTCGATTAGAAATCTGGATTCCCAATGAAATCCCATTGAAAAGAGAGCAACCTCAAAAAAAAATCACCTCTTATTTCGCCTGCCAAATAAGTTCTGTTACACTCACAGACATTATTCAAACAGTTTTAGAAATGTTTTAGAGTGTTTTCTATCCAAATCTACTAATAATATACATATCTTAGCTACTGGGTCTGAGTAGCAGACTGTTTACTTTGGACATGCTTTTCATCCGGACGTGAAAATACTGCCCCCTGTCCCAAAGAAATTCCAATCCAAAATCAAATCTAGAATCTGCTTCCTATTTCGCAACAAAGCCAGTCTCTCATCCTGCTAAACATATCCTCGTAAAACTAAATATCCTACCAAATTCTTGACTTTGGCGATGTCATTTACAAAATAGCCTCCAACACTCTCCTCAGCAAATTGGATGTAGTCTATCACAGTGCCATACGTTTTGTCACCAAAGCCCCTGGGGCGGCAGGGTAGCCTAGTGGTTAGAGAGTTGGACTAGTAACCGGAAGGTTGCAAGTTCAAACCCCCGAGCTGACATGGTTCAAATCTGTCGTTCCTAGGCCGTCATTGAAAATAAGAATTTGTTCTTAACTGACTTGCCTGGTTAAATAAAGGTAAAAAAATATATATATATACTACCGACCACTGTGACCAAAAGTTAGTGCCATCTCATTGGCTGGCCCTCACTTCATATTCGTCGCCAAACCCACCGGCTCCAGGTCATCTATAGGTCTTTGCTAGGTAAAGCCCAATTTATCTCAGCTCACTGGTCACCATAGCAACACCCACCCATAGCACACGCTCCAAATGGGAAATTTCCCTGGTCATCCCAGGGAAACTGTCCTTCCAGTTCTCTGCTGCCAATGACTGGACCGAATTGCAAAAATCAATGAACCTGGAGACATATCTCCTCACTAACTTTAAGCATCAGCTGTCAGAGCAGATTACCAATCACTGCATCTGTACACAGCCCATCTGTAAATAACCCACCCAACTACCTCATCCCCATATTGTTATTTATTTTTGCTCTTTTGCACCCCAGTATCCCTACTTGCACATCTACCACTCCAGTGTTAAAGCTAAATGGTAATTATTTCACCACTCTGGCCTATTTATTGCCTTACCTCCCTAATCTTACTACATTTGCACATACTGCATATAGATTTTTCTATTGTGTTATTGAATTTACATTTGTTTATCCCATGTGTAACTCTGTGTTGTTTTTGTCGCACTGCTTTGCTTTATCTTGGCCAGGTCGAAGTTGTAAATGAGAACTTGTTCTCAACTGGCCTACCTGGTTAAATAAAGGTGAAATAAAATAAATGAAACAGTTCTACAGCAACTCTTCATGCACAGTGGGAAGTTGGAATGAAAAACACCAACTTAAATTAGATAGAACCTGTGCTTACCATGAGAAACAGACTTCCCAATCTTCTCCTCCTCTTCTTCATCTTTAATGTTGACATTCAGCTCCAGTGTTTGACTGCAGTCTTCCAGTTTCACTGATGCCATCTCTGAATCCTGCTGTATAAATTGGGCTCGACTGACACAATCAGGACCCAGTGACTGTAGGTTTGGACACAGTGTGGAAGGAGAGAGGCAGGCTGGGTTTGTCCTCACTGTTGATGTTACCGGCCTCAGACTTAATCTGAGTCGGCCAGTAGTAATAAAGAGAAGCAGACACAAAAGTTAGTGCCAGAACTGTCAAGACTTTCTTTATTCTCTAAAAATATGGTTTATATTTAGGTGCAGGAGCTCCACAATACTGTTGAGCTAATTTTCTATAAGAGGAACATGAGCTCAAACAGTAAACATTTGAGGTGACGGTAATCAGCTCTGGTGAGCTCCTGTCCAAGTCAAGCACCGATCTCATTTCAATAGATCTGGTAGCTAAGCATTGACAAAACATTAATTAATTCATATTAGAAAAAGTATACACTTTAAATTACTTAAATTATACAACTTAAATGCACTTCATCTATAGTAGATTTCCTGAATTCGCATAAATGACTCAAAAACCATTTAGTACAAGATTGCAGTATGTTTTAGGCAGCACTATGTACTATTTTCCAGAATAACCTTGTCTTCACTGTATTATTTATTCCAATAACAAGACACAAACAACTGAATGTCTCTGAATATTAGTACACATGTAGAAAACTGATAATAATTACAAATTAGCTCCAAAACAGTAGTGCAACCGTAAAATTGTCTTTCTCTGCTGCAACTTCACTGCCTGCACTGAAGTGCGTTGATGCAGACCCAGGGGGATCCGCCATTTTACCATCTCCCGAATTTTACACAAAACCAAAAATGACATATAAAACGAACCCAGAAATCTCAGATAAATGTATACTTTATGAAATTACATTGACGAAATGATATACATTCACTCAGACTAACCCAACGTCTCTATGTGATATGTAAAAAAGTGATCACGTTCAATCACGCGGTTTGACACAAAAATAGCAGATAAAACCTTTAACAAACGTGATAATACCTTGACGTATTTGTTACCTAGCATGTTATGACATGTTATTTCGACATTATAACGTGCTATTACATACCAGTAGTAATACATTTGAAACGGACACAGAAGTTGTCTCGACTGCACAATTCTGACGTATCCTTTATTCTGAAGAATGATGCGCGCCTGCGCGGGACTTCCTGTTCCCCACTAACAGTTTCTAAACCCAGATACGTAAAAACGCGAGACTTCAGAGAACGCTTACGAAGCAGTCCAAGCCGAGGTTTGACAAGTCAATGAGAGAAGTGAACAATTCTGATACTTTTGCAGCGGCTAATCGGGATCCTAATAAATACAAAAGATTCCGTTGGCACACTTGAAACATGGCCATTCTTTTATCAATTTCATAACTGCAATAGCTCTCACTGCGTGTCTTACATATTGCAGAATCACATGAGTAGGTTGTCACTCTTCCAACGAAACTCCAGAGATAACACCCTTTTATTGTTGCCCTGCTACGAAAAACAATGCTTTCTCCTTCTGCTGTTCTGAGACGCAAGAAATCAAAACAAAACCATTACTGGGCACTGACTGGCTCTACCTTTCCTAATGCCTCCTTTACCATCTTCCTGACCTCAAATGATCTCCCAAAAATACTCAATTGTTGATGAATCGCACTCCAAAAGAAACCGATGCCTCAGGACTACCTGGACTTATGACTCCTTGCTGTCCCCAGTCCAACTGGCCATGCTGCTGCTCCAGTTTCAACTGTTCTGCTATAGAATCCTGACCTGTTCACCTGACGTGCTACCTATCCCAGACCTGCTGTTTTCAACTCTCTAGAGACAGCATGAGCGGTAGAGATACTCTGAATGATCGGCTATAAAAAGGCAAGTGACATTTACTCCTGAGGTGCTGACCTGTTGCACCCTCGACAACCACTGTAATAATTATTATTTGACCCTGCTGGTCATCTATGAACATTTTAACATCTTGGCGATGTTCTGTTGTAATCTCCACCCGGCACAGTCAGAAGAGGACTGGCCACCCCTCATAGCCTGGTTCCTCTCTAGGTTTCTTCCTAGGTTCTGGCCTTTCTAGGGAGTTTTTCCTAGCCACCATGCTTCTACACCAACATTGCTTGCTGCTTGGGTTTTTAGGCTGGGGTTCTGTACAGCACTTTGAAATATCAGCTGATGTAAGAAGGGCTTTACAAATCAATTTGATTTGGTGTTCGTTTACAACTTTTGGTCTGTTTGCTCCATTTTACCTTGTCTCCGTCTTCAATTCATTCTTACCAACTTTACTCAACTGGGAGAGCACGAACAGCACATCCGCTTCGCCATATATCCCTCCACAAAACCAGACACACCCCGCTACGGACTAACTCCTGCATGTTGAATCCTGCATTGAAAAAAGCCAACAACTACCGATTAAAGGGGAATTTCACTGTGGCTTTGCCATGGCATCAGTGGCACGTCCACGGACTATCCATCATGGACTTAATTTCGCCCAAAAATGTCAATCTGTTTTGATCCAAATATAGCCGAAGGTCAGCCTCTACTCATTGAAATGCATTAGATACACGAATACAAGTATACAATATTTCATACAGTATAAGTTTGATTATTTTTTGATATACACAATATAATTAAATATATTGATTTAAAAATAAATAATTGAATAGCTTGTTAGATGTTCTGATATAGACAGAATGACAGAAAATTACCTGTAATTTAAAATCATTAGTTTACAATGTCACAACGGAATTTATTATAATTTATAGCCGTCATGTCTCAAAACTGGGAGAAAGTCATTCACCAGACATTTGTTCCTCAGGACGGTAACACAACGACACAAGGATAATTTCAAGCAAGCACTTGTTCTGAGTCCTTAAAGCAACAACCTGAAAATACTTATTTTCAACCAAAACCGAACAAGCATAGTCGTCTTTTCAACATCTTTTTTTAAGACGTTTTCTGGGTGGGCAGCTTGCTCCGATTCTGGAATAAAATTGTGTCCGTTTCTTTCTAGCTGGCAAAATAAGTGAGCGAGACTTTGTTTGGTCCTGCCATACGTCGATAACATCGTTTGTTTGTCACTTGTATGGGCTAAATATCCTAAACCTAGACCGTGATGGCAGCAAGCTAAAACCAGGGAGAGGGGGAAGATCATTCAGGTTCTGTTTCATCTGCTGCTGGCTTAACGTTTTTTTCACATGTAATTGATTAAATGGAATTTGTATTCTCTAAAGATTGTAATTGTGTTAATTTTGGATGAATATTGAAGAAAAATCCTATCAGCCGTTTTCCACACCAAAATGTGAACTACAATTTGGTGCGCATCATTTTACTATGTACAGTAAGCTCCCCATGTGTCATCAAAATTACGATTTTGTGTTAGTGGTTTATATATGCGGGGAGTATAAATTGTACAATTGTAAACTAATAAATAATGGTTCAAGATAGAACCCATGTATATTAGTTAATATACTGCACCAACTACATAAATATATGATCGGGTCCATTGTCTTCTATCTGGATTTTAAAACGCAGACAGCGGGCGCCGCCATTTTACCAGCTCGTGAGATTTTTGTTTGACACACAAAACCAATAACATATTAAACGAACTCAGAAATCTCAAATAAATTGATTTTTTTTAAATTACCTTGACGAAATGGTGTACATTAAGTCAGACAAACCCAAAATCTCAAGCTATATGACTTGTAAAATCGTTTTCATCACGACACAAATTTAACATAAGAAACCTGGCAATCCCTTGACGGATTTGTAACCTATCATGTTACGACATGTTCTTTCGATTTTAGATAGCACGTTTAAACTATTACCTACCTGTAGTAACAAATAGAAATTGAGACAAAAAGCACCGTCTTCACAGCACAGATTCTGAACAATGGTGTGCGGCCATAGAGATAGATAGAGGACTCATCTTTGTATCTGTGTCGTTATAGCGTCTGTGATAGAATGCGCAGCGGCACTGAGGGGATTCGATTAATCTGGCCTGGGCCCCCGGATAGGCGTGTTTTGCACGGATTCGTTCTGGTTTTGGACAGGTGCCACATTCAAAGCCCACAGGGAAGTCAGGCTCCAAACAAAAGTGATGTAATTAAGCACTTGGAGTAATGAGTAGGATTCTGTGTTTTCACATGAAAAAGTTATTGATTTTGATAAAAAGCATTATTTGCCTTCCCAATGAAACCTGGCTTTAAAAATTCTAAAAAATAGTTTATGGAAAATAGATTTTTTCTGGATGATGCACCATGCTGCCTTGTTGACAAAATTACTGAAAGGCGCAGATTACTGTTGCTATTTGAGAAGGGCACTAATCCCTTGCCACATTTGCCTGTTCACCATTTACATCACGGGCTATAGACCGGTGCCCTGTGGCTCAGCATAATCCCTACTGACGAGCCAGCTGGAGATGACTCCAACAGAGTCAGGAGGGATCAGCCAAAGAAGTTGGAAGTACCACCCAGTTGACTACATTAAAATGGTGGAAGCCAGCAATGCATTGAGCTATAATAAGAACGAGAGACAGTCTCCAAGATGGCCGACCGTTGTTTTGAACATAATCTACTCACGGTCAGATACGCCTATTCAAGAAGGCTGACATCTTGCTAGTTCCGGTATCAGGAGCCCATTAGTAAATGCCGGTGGCGGTCTGTGCCGTTTAAGATAAGGGAGGATAGTTATTTTTGAATGAGCATGGCCTTATTTCTATAACAGCATACTGGATGACTATCATTCACTATGGATGACTGCCATTCACCAGCACCGCCTTGCACACTCTTGCCTGTATCTATCTGATCTGGGGTGTAATCATTAGTCCAACAGTTGCAAACAAGAGTTTCTATTGGACAAATTCCGGTATGTTTATCTTTGTTTCGTTTGGTTCCATTTAAGGAAAGTTCTACAACAGAATCGGTGGAATGAATACACCCCTGATCACACACAAACACAGTTCACTTTCAAAGCAGCCACATACAAACAGCAGATCCTGGACTATCCATTTACTTCAGTCAGTTGGTCTCATCTTCCAATGTCAGGAATCCATCACATTGAATGAGCAGGTCCTGGACGAGAGCGCGTGAGAGATTTCCATTGTTTTTCCTTCTGTATGCAGCACAAGCTCTTCCATGTAATAGCATGTATATACAACGTTAATAACTTTAGCTGTGATTTGTGGGGGGGGGGGGGGGGATAAAATAAAAATAAAAATACAATTAAAAAAAATCATCCTTCAAGACAATTCATGGACAAATTCCATTGATATGTTTGGCACAAATGTGATAACGAAACTGTCTTTTTTTTGTCATTTTGAAAATTGTCTTCTCTGGGGGCTTCTATTGGAATTATCTTTCTGGAAAGGTGGCATCCTATGACGGTGCCACGTTGAACGTCATTGAGCTCTTCAATAAGGCCATTCTACTGCCTATGTTTGTCTATGGAGATTGCATGGTTGTGTACCTCAATTTTATA
Source organism: Oncorhynchus masou masou (assembly GCF_036934945.1). Taxonomy (NCBI): domain Eukaryota; kingdom Metazoa; phylum Chordata; class Actinopteri; order Salmoniformes; family Salmonidae; genus Oncorhynchus; species Oncorhynchus masou. The sequence continues at coordinate 132,001 of NW_027005192.1, forward strand.
CACCTGTCAGCAACGGTTGTGGCTAAAATAGCCGAATCCACTCATTTGAAGGGGTGTCCACATACTTTTGGCAATATTGTGTGTAAATAGTAGCCTATAGAATCAAATGAGTTATGTTTTTCTACTTGTAGGCTACTTTCTGTAATGTGTCTCAATAGACACTGAGTGTATAAAACATTAGAAACACCTTAATACTGAGTTGCACCCCCTTTACCCTCAGAACAGCCTCAATTTATCGGGGCATGTACTCTACAAGGTGTCCAAAGTGTTCTACAGGGATGCTGGTCCTTATTGACTCCGATGCTTCCCACACTTGTGTCAATTTGGCTGGTAGTTAGCTGTAATGTTCATGTAACCATTCCTGGACAATCCCAGTCTTGTGGCATGGGGCATTATCCTGCTGTTAAAAATCATGAGAAGACTAAACAAAATAACAAAGGAGAATGAACGAAACGGTCCTGTCTGGTGTAGACATAAAACAGAAAACAATCACTCATGCAACACAATAGAAAAAAGGGCTTCCGAAATATGGTTCTCAATCAGGGACAACGATTTACAGCTGCCTCTGATTGAGAACCATACCAGCTCAGGACAGGAGGAGACTCTGGAAGCTCAGGACAGGAGGGAGACTCTGACAGCTCAGGACAGGAGGAGACTCTGGCAGCTCAGGACAGGAGGAGACTCTGGCAGCTCAGGACAGGAGGGAGACTCTGGCAGCTCAGGACAGGAGGGAGACTCTGGCAGCTCAGGACAGGAGGGAGACTCTGGCAGCTCAGGACAGGAGGGAGACTGGCAGCTGGCAGGAGGAGACTCTGGCAGCTCAGGACAGGAGGGAGACTCTGGCAGCTCAGGACAGGAGGGAGACTCTGGCAGCTCAGGACAGGAGGAGACTCTGGCAGCTCAGGACAGGAGGGGCAGCTCAGGACAGGAGGGAGACTCTGGCAGCTCAGGACAGGAGGGAGACTCTGGCAGCTCAGGACAGGAGGGAGACTCTGGCAGCTCAGGACAGGAGGGAGACTCTGGCAGCTCAGGACAGGAGAGAGACTCTGGCAGCTCAGGACAGGCGGAAGCACCTGTAGGGAGGAGACGGAGAGACAGCCTGGTGCGGGGGCTGCCACTGGAGGGCTGGTGCGTGGAGGTGGCACCGGATAGACCGGACCGTGAAGGTGCACTGGAACTCTCGAGCACCAAGCCTGCCCAACCTTACCTGGTTGAATGCTCCCCGTAGCCAGGCCAGTGCGGCGAGGTGGAATAGCCCGCACTGGGCTGTGCTGGCGAACCGGGGACACCATGCGTAAGGCTGGTGCCATGTACCCCGGCCCGAGGAGATCAGATGCGCTGAGCCGGCTTCATGGCACCTGGCTCGATGCCCACTCTCGCCCGGCCGATACGAGGCGCTGCTATGTACCGCACTGGGCTATGCCTGTGCACCGGGGACACCATGCAGCTCACGGCATAACACGGTGCCTGCCCGGTCCCTCTCTCTCCACGGTAAGCACAAGGAGTTCGCACAGGTCTCCTACCTGACTTCGCCACACTCCCCGTGTGCTCGCCCCAATACATTTTTTGGGGCTGCCTCTCGGGCTTCCAACCGCGCTGCCGTGCTGCCTCCTCATACCACCGCCACTCAGCTTTAGCTGCCTCCAGCGAGGCGACAATATTCACCAGCCTGTGACCAGGGTCCCTTGCTGTCCAAAATCTCCTCCCATGTCCAGGAGTCTTGCGATTTCCACCGCTGCTGCTGCTGCCTGTTACCACGCTGCTTGGTCCTTTGGTGGTGGGTGATTCTGTAACATAGACAACCCACCCAACTCACACCCTGACCATACTAAAACAAAGACATAACAAAGGAACTAAGGTCAGAACGTGACAAATATTACCTACAGCTGAAAATAACTTTTAGTTATTGGATCGGCAGTCACTCACCAGCATTCCTACCTGAAATACAACTTTCCTGAATTGGATCCTTTGTTTGTACCCCATGAGGCAATTCAACTGATCCCAGGTGCTTCTCCAGGGCGCCGCAGACTGAGAAGAGGTGTGCGGTGTGGACTTTTGGTTCGACTCACGGTAGGTTTTGACCAGAAGCGGGCATGAACCTATTCAAGTAAGTCAGGCCCGTGTGTGTTGGCTGATGAGCTGCAAGATAGCAATTTTACATACTAGAGTTAAGTTAAATATCAGCTGGCTAACGCCATATTAGCTTGTTATCTTAATGTTCACCTATTTATCATTGTAAATTAAAAACTCATTACCCAGATGCGTTTGTAGATATCAGCAATGGAAGAGGGTGAAAGGGTTTTCTGCTCCAGCTGTCAGAAAAGGAAAACTATGAAGACAGACAGAGATAATAGTCAGGGCTGTCTAATTGGAATATAATGAAGCTTGTTTCTTTGCAATGTCTGTCCTCAGATATGGAGAGCTGTGAAAGCCTATCTACAGATGAAGAGGTCCCAGTGAAGGTCCCAAGAGACTGCAGGCACATCCTTGTATGCCATAGGATTTGTGTGTACTTATGTTAGCACATGCTGTACTCAACAATACAGTTAAAATTCACATACAATGTAGGCTACAAACGTATTAAATCAAATCAAAAGTTTATTTGTCACGTGCGCCGAATACAACAGGACCTTACAGTGAAATGCTTACTTACAGGCTCTAACCAATAGTGCGAAAAAAAGGATGTGTGTGTGTAGGTAAGTAAAGAAATAAAACAACAGTAGAAAGACATTTGAAAACAAGAGTAGCAAGGCTATATACAGACACCTGTTAGTCAGGCTTATTGAGGTAGTATGTACATGTAGGGATGGTTAAAGTGACTATGCATATATGATGAACAGAGTGTAGCAGTAGCGTAAAAAGAGGGGTTGGGGTGGTTGGCATATGGTGGGTCTGCTGGTTAAAGTGTGCAAGCGTCTCTTCCCACCCTGCACTAGCAGGCCAACACCTGATGCACAAACTGATATCAATCCTAATGACTTGATAATAATGTGTGTTATTGTTGGGCTGGAATAGAAGTCTGCTCACCCAGTAGATCAGGGAGTGGATCAAGGTTGGCCACCTCCGGTATGGATATTTTTGTTTTTCTAAAAATTGATGCTTTAGTAATAATAGCATACTTACTAAGATGTCTAACATATACAAACAAGGTAGCTTATTTCTACATTGAAATTATATGTTGATTCATTCCTTTTTTATTAATTGTTTAAACTTGGTTTTAATTGTAACGTAAAAACATCGTAACGACCCTGGGTTTATAAGCGAGGAAATCGACTCTGCCGCGAGCATGCTTTTGTGGCAGTCGACAGGACGCCGGACCTCGGGTTCGAAGGTCGAGGGTTCGAGACATGCTCCCTGCTGTTTCATTACAATAGTATCCAAGATGAACTAGTGTCAATGTTCATTAATTACAGATCAGAATTCTACAATCAATAAGGTGTGAAGGGGACCTGTCTCTAATTTGTCTGTGTCTCTGTGTTGCTGTCTCAAATTAACACAACCTTTTTGTCCAGTTGTAATCTCTCTCTGACTCTGGATATCATCCATTTAGCTGCTTGTTATAATGGCATGCATTACCAATGCAACCATATGTCTACAGTATGATGGCGTTACTGGCCTTATGGACATGTGCAATCAATGTGCCCATTGTCATTATACATCAGCAGCAGACAATAGCTAAACTCACATATTGTTGAGCTCGCTATATGTTCTACATTTCAAATAGATAATGATATGAGGCTAAACATGAACCAGATTTGTGACATGATTTATCTGACATTAAATTGTTTAGTGCAAATTGAACCCTTGTATTCTAGGTACATGATATTTTATGAAACATGGGACCAACAGTTGACATGTTGCATTTATATATTTTTCAGTGTATGTACACTGAGTGTACAAAACATTAAGGACACCTTCCTAATATTCAGTTAAAACCTTTTGCCCTCAGAACAGCCTCAATTCGTCAGGGCATGGACTGGGGATGATGGTGTTGATGTGAGCCATGACCAGCCTTTCAAAGCACTTCATAGCTACAGACGTGAGTCCTACGGGTAGGTTGTCATTTAGGCAGGTTACCTTGGTGTTCTTGGGCACAGGGACTATGGTGGTCTGCTTGAAACATGTAGGTATTACAGACTCCGTCAGGGACAGGTTGAAAATGTCAGTGAAGACACTTGCCAGTTGGTCAGGACATGCTCTGAGTACACGTAATCTGTCTGGCCCTGTCGCCTTGTTAATGTTGACCTGTTTAAAGATCTTACTTAACTGGAGAGTAATTGCCCATAATTCTGCACCTTTGTATCGTTGTACTTCCAGTTTTGATCATCATGATTTAGTGACTGCTGTAATATTTGTGTTGTGGAGAAATGACCAGGCAGGGTACAGTTTTTTGTTTAGTCAAAACCCCTCGTGCTCTACAGTTTCCCGGCACCCTAGTGCGCATGTGCATTTCCTATTAGGTGTAGTAACGTAACACTGCCGTAATACATTACTGCTTAGTAACAGCATAGTAACTAATATACACAGATGTAGATCCCAGATACTACAACTGCAAAGAACATTTATGATCTACTGGGATTTTTAAAAGACAGACTAAATTTCTGTTTTGTCTGCTTGCATTCAATATATAAGTATAGTTGTGTCAATCTTTTTGCAGGCAGTCGTGTTCTTTTGATGAACGGATTTGCAATTTTGATGGTATTATAGTTTTTTATGAATGTTTGTTTTTTAAAAAGACAAGTACATTTTCAAAAAGCATTTACTGTTTTGCAAAAATTGTGTGTTTTGTGGACTCATTGTTCCAAAAAACAATTGTAGGCGATTATGAGAAACTGTAATACATAAAGACGGTTGCTCCTGATTAAATAGTACAAGAGTACACCCTGCTGGACAAAAGAGCTTACTGCACCTGGTATTCCCAGGCAGCGTACCATCCAAGTACTAACCAGGCCCGACCCTGCTTAGCTTCCGAGACCAGGCGTATTGAGGCTGATATGGTCGTAAACCAGTATATATTGTGTATATATGATCTGTAATAATGCCGTAAGCAAAGGAATAACTCTTGCTACACTATATCAAGTTTTTGTCACTTGAAAAAGTGCAGTGTGAGATCATAGAAATAATGGGATAAACAGATATAGTTACTTTAAAACAGGCAGATGAGTTACAAACCTTGTATACATTTAACGACATATATTTGAGTCTTATGAAAATAGCAGGCCTATCAAATATTGACTTCAGACAAATACATCAGATAACGTTACCGGTATGTGAGGCAGTCCATGTTACCAGAACATGACTTTAGCACATTTCATAGTTTATACTGTATAGTCTTCTTGTGTATATATATCCAAATCATAAGTGTTTTTGACTACTTTAGTACTTAGCTATTTGTGTATATGTTTGATCGTGTGTATTGCGCTGTTGAGAGCTTGCAAGTAAGCAGTACGTGACCTAAACTTTTTTTTAAAGATTAACGCACCATTCACATCAGCTCAATATAACGGTGACCGACTTGACCAGCACTGTCAAGCCACAACTGACACTAAGATCAACTGTGTGTGTGACAATGTGACACTACAATATAGACTAAAACGAAACCACGCTTGATTTATATTTACAACGACAGGGGGGGTTACTGCAATACCAGGTCGATGCGTGGAATGGACGGAGCAAGCCCCTATTCCATCTCCCTATTCCAAAAATCTATTTAATATATGGTCCCCAGATAGGGGATGTATCAGATATTAAACTGATAAGAACAGATTTTTTCTTTTGGAAAAGTTTTTATTATCACGATTCCTTTTAAAAACAGCTCATACATATTTGCATATCATTTTTACACATAAAAACGGCAACAATGCATAAAACACAGCATTTGAAAATTACATTTAAATTTGTTAAAAAGTACATGTTGTTGTGACAATTAAAAACAACCATTTGGGAAAGTACTTTTCATTGTATAAAAATTAAAATCTGTAAAAGCCTTTTAAAATGTGTACAAATGATTTAACAAAGATAAAAATGTTTTAAGACATGAGAAACATGTTAAAAAGTCACTTTGTTAAAAGGCTGTCTTCGGTCCCTTGTACAGGAGCGGGGTGAGTCCTTATCAAACTCGCCTCATCCTGCTCTTCTGAATAGATCATCTTCCCGTCCTTCGGGGACCAGAGGAGATCCCTCCCCTAGGCGCCGCAGCGCTGTCAGCCGTGGCCGCCGGGACCTGGGGTGTTGTGGGGGACCCTTCACCTGGGGTCGAGGCCCCCTTCCTTCCGTACCACCCCAGGGCTTCCGTGGCTACCATGGCCACTGCCTGGGGGGTGGTCTCTACGTTTTTTTGCTACCAGCAGGTTGCGGGAGGACCACAGTGCTTCCTTCAGGCACGTGAGGGTGGGCCAGAACTTGGTGAAGGCCTTCGGTGGAATGGGCCTTCGGCCCACCCCGTACAGCACGAGCTGAGGTGTTAGGTCCTTCCCTGCTGGCAGACATGAGGTGATCAGGGAGCCTGCTTCCTTCCACAGGTCCCTGGCGGCTCTGCACTCCCAGAGCATGTGCCTCACCGACTCTTCTTGGCCGCAGCCTGGTCGGGGCACGCGGATGTCCTCGCCATGCCCCCGTGAGTGCATAACGGCCCTGACCGGGAGGATCTCGTGGGCGACCATCCAGGACAGGTCCCGATGCCGATTCAGAAGAGCAGGATGGGCCACGTTGCGCCAAACCGTTGTGGGCTCACTTACAGCGAGCCCGCGCACTGGACACACTGGTTCCCAAACCTGCACATGAGAGAGAAGAGAGCGGTGTTTTGTTAAGACCGTGACTATTTCTTTTTCTAGTTTAAAATGTCTTAATTTCTGGAGCTGGGCGTAGTGCGGGGGTAGCAGGAAAGAGTCTGGGGCTTGCAGGTCGACTGGGATCAGCCTCAGAGACCTGAGGTAAGATCCCAGCCAGAACCGTGCGAGGGCCTGAGTCTTGTTGTTGGGGAGGTGGCAAGAGTCAGATGTAACGCTGTGTAGCGGCTGCCCAGGAACAAGTAGAGGTCAGGCAAGCCTTTCCCCCCTTTGGACCTGGGCCTCTTGACCACCTCCCTCCTCAGTCTCTCCCACTTGCCTCCCCACAGGAAGTAAAAAAGCATCCGATCCAGGTTAAAATACTCCTTCGAGGGGGGATAAAAACAGAACTGATTAATAAAAGCACAGGTAAAATCACAGCTTTAATGACTAAAACCTTGCCCTCAAAAGTCAGCTGTCCTAGTCCCCAAAAACCTAATCTCTGTCTTACTGTCCCCAGGATTCCACTCCAGTTACCGCTCCCTCCTACCCCCGGTCAAACTTTACCCCCAGTACCCTTATGTCTGTCAGTTTTACTGTCAGAGGTAGTCTGGTCAAGTCTGGGTCTGCCCATGGTCCGAAGAATTGGGCCTCTGTCTTGTCTCTGTTCAGTCTACACTTGATCTTAGCCAAAAGGCCAAGAAGCGATACCCACAATGGTTTCGGGAGGAATTGGCCGTTCTCCGACACGTCAAATTCGACGATGGTTACACCAAAATTAGCTCTGTATACTATTTTCCCCCATAAAAAAATGATTATGCTTTAAATAAATGACGGCATGGATTGCGAGTTGATCAACTTCAGGAATCACCAGGTTTAACTGTTACAAAGTAACACAGTTGAAGGTTCTAAAGTCATGTGGTCATCCGCCCTCCAATCAGAAATGAGAGAATGCGTTGTTAAATTAAAACCATATTAACAGTTAAATTGGAATAATAATATATCACGGGTGGGGGTGGAGGGAAATAATTTGGAGATAATATAGACATAAAATTAGATCTTGTATCAAATATCTCTGGTAGCGTTTCTGCCACAACGGAACTGAAGCAATTGTCCACTTGATGGCGTCAGAGTTCCACCGACCGTTGCTTTTTCCAAGCTGTCCCGTGTGGTACATAAAACTGCATGACTTCAATACATCATCAACGCAAGAAATGTGAGCAATAAAAATAGCCTATGTATTTTTTTCTTTCTGTTGAGCGTTGTATGATAAGGCCATTGTGAGGAGGCCTTCATAAAGTTGCCCTCCTAAATTACTAGAGGACAAACTTCAAAGATGTCCATCCATGGCACTGGCCTGCAGTGAGAGCTAGGACAGAGCGGTCCTGGCCTATGGTCCTGGCTGCCTAAATGTTTCCTCCTCATAATAAAGGTGGCAGTTTTGAGGCTTACTTTTACATTTAGGCTTACTCAGTCACTACAAAAATGCCATATCATGGTAAAACTCCATTTGGAAATGAAATGGTTGTGCTTTTTGTATTGTTCTGACTTCATGGGGCTACTGGAATGAATGGGCTGCTTATTCTGTAACATTACTTGATGCTGTGTTTGACTGCTGTCTCCTGGCTCTGTGTTTGACCAGAACGGTCTCTCCTTCAACGCCATGGAATGCACAGGTATTACGGCCGTTGTCCTTTCAGCACCCCGAGTGTAACGGATGTGAAACGGCTAGCTAGTTACTGTTGTTCGCGTTTCAATCGGTGACGTCACATGCTCTGAGACCTTGAAGTAGTGGTTCCCCTTGCTCTGCAAGGGCCGCGGCTTTGTGGAGCGATGGGTAACGATGCTTCCTGGGTGACTGTTTTTGATGTGTGCAGAGGGTCCCTGGTTCACGCCTGGGTAGGGACGAGGGACGGATCAAAGTTATACTGTAACATTGATGCTGTTGACCCTGATCACTGGTTATTTTGGATATTTCACTTAGGGGTGTACTCACTTTTGTTGCCAGCGGTTTAGACATTAATGGCTGTGTGTTGAGTTATTTTGAGGGGACAGCAAATTTACACTGTTATACAAGCTGTACACTCACTACTTTACATTGTAGGAAAGTGTCATTTCTTCAGTGTTGTCACATGAAAATATACACTCAAATATTTACAGAAATGTGAGGGGTGTACTTACTCTTGTGACACACACACACACACACACACACACACACACACACACATTCATTCATTTGGGGCCACTTAGAAATGTTTGTTTTTGAAAGAAAAAGCAAATTTAGTCCATTAAGGGGATAGCCCCGTTTTTCCAATTTCCCCCTAAAATGACGTACCAAAATCTGCCTGTAGCTCAGGACCTGAAGCAAGGATATGCATATTTTTGATACCATTTGAAAGGAAACACTTTGAAGTTTGTGGAAATGTGAATTGAATATAGGGGAGTATAATAGATCTGGTAGCAGAAAAGAAAAAAACAACTGTTTGTATTGTTTTGTACAGAAATGCAACAGAAAGGTCTCAAATCTAGTCGTGACTCTGGTTGTAATTTAGATGGTGTCCACAAGAGGGCAGCAGTGTATGTGCAAAGTTTCAGACTGATAACAGGAAGACTAATAAGCAAGCTACATGACATTTACTATGAAGTCACCCAATAAGCAAGCTACATGACATTTACTATGAAGTCACCCAGGTGTCCTTCACGATTTTCCCAAATGTACCCAAGTGGCCTCCAAGTGGTCAAATTGGTAAATTGATATATTTTCAAGATTATAAAACTATAGAAAACATTCAAAAATGCTAAATACATGCTAAAATGTAAATACAAGTTTACACACTCCCAGGAATGTCAAAACATGTTGGATAATTTGCTTCCCTACATAAAATGTGCTAACAGGAGACCAGACAAGAATGCTGATCCAATGTCTCCAAACACAGAGGTGTTCTCTACCTCCCTCCCTACCCCTCTAACTACCTCCTTCTCTCCCTCCTCCCAGAATGAGAGGTAAAATGTTATCACCTGTAGTATCTCGGGGCTGTTCTCCATGCCCTCCTTCACCCAGGACGTCCTCAGCAGGAGCGGACCCTGTCCCATTTTCCAGAGTGGAGGACAGACGCATCCCAATTGGTGCTCTTCATAGCGCTGGTTCTACGGCCCGTCTCATCGAATGGCTGCAAGGAGAGATGGGGAACACCTCATAAATATGACCAGAATGAACTTAGGTTGAATCCAAAATGGCACCCTATTCCACAATATAAAGATAAGAGTACCATTACAGACAGTCTCTTTCCTCACCCCCAGCCCCTATCCAAACACATAGGTGAAATATTTAAGATAATGACCAAGTTAGCAGCCAACACTGATCTAATTTCATAAGGTACACAATGTTTTAAAAAATGTAATTAAAATAACAAAATGTACATATTATTTACAATGACTGTACTTACAACACATCCTATAAACACAAGATTTTTCTGCTGGTCCCAAGTCTCTTTCTGCTGTAAAGCACTTACCATCCTCTACTTGTAGGCTGGCTGGGTATTCACACCTCTTGATTGTGGGGTTTGGGCGGGGTTTGTTGTGGAGCCAGAGAGAGCAGCAGAGAGAGCAGCAGTCAGACTAAGTGGGGGATGGAGGACTTGAATGTGGTCTCTTTGTAGTCAGTCTGAATCACTAAAGCAAAAATCTCTAAGAACTCAAGTTTATTACTTATTATATTGAACCTTTATTTTAGCAATACATCAAATATACAACACATCTATAAACATATTATATTATTACCACTTATTACCACTACCATTATTAAAACTAAAAAAAGAGTTGTACTTTTATACTGAACCTTTATTTTAGCAATACATCAAATATACAACACATCTATAAACATATATTATATTGAGTGGAGAACACTGTGGTGAAGGTTGTGTACCAATATATTTACTTTTCAAAATGAACCTTTATTTAAATTAGGCAAGTCAGTACAAATAATTATTTACAATGATGCCTACCCCGGCCAAACCTGGTCGGCGCTGGGACAATTGTCCCTATGGGGCTCCCAATCACGCCGGATGTGATGCAGCCTGGAATGGAACCAGGTACTGCAGTGTGTTAGACGACCTGTGCCAGTCAGGTTAACTGCCTCCAACGTGTATTGTATGTTGACTTTGACATTTTTTAAAATTTATTTGACCTTTATTTAACGAGGCAAGTCAGTTAAGAACAAATTCTTATTTTCAATGACGGCCTAGGAACAGTGGGTTAACTGCCTGTTCAGGGGCAGAACGACAGATTTGTACCTTGTCAGCTCGGGGATTCGAACTTGCAACCACATGTTGTGGCTTTAGGATTTACTATATAAAAGAATATAAATAGAAAGACTTGCATTATTTCACTATACCAGTCTAATGTAACGTCAGCATCCTCTCCTTTAGCTGTTGTCTATTACCTTTTATTACCAGTCTAATGTGTAACGTCAGCATCCTCTCCTTTAGCTGTTGTCTATTACCTTTTATTACCAGTCTAATGTCACGTCAACATCCTCTCCTTTAGCTGTTGTCTATTACCAGTCTAATGGCACGTCAGCATCCTCTCCTTTAGCTGTTGTCTATTACCTTTTATTACCAGTCTAATGTCACGTCAACATCCTCTCCTTTAGCTGTTGTCTATTACCTTTTATTACCAGTCTAATGTAACGTCAGCATCCTCTCCTTTAGCTGTTGTCTATTACCTTTTATTACCAGTCTAATGGCACGTCAGCATCCTCTCCTTTAGCTGTTGTCTATTACCAGTCTAATGTCACGTCAGCATCCTCTCCTTTAGCTGTTGTCTATAACGTATCCCTTTTAGCTGTTGTTACCAGTCTAATGTAACGTCAACATCCTCTCCTTTAGCTGTTGTCTATTACCTTTTATTAC
>NW_027005193.1:0-4250 GCF_036934945.1 Oncorhynchus masou masou
AAGGCTGCCCCCCCCCATTATCCCTTATATAGACCATCTTTACCAGTATCTAACAAGAAGGCTGCTCCCCCCCATTATCCCTTATATAGACCATCTTTACCAGTATCTAATAAGAAGGCTGCCCCCCCCCATTATCCCTTATATAGGCCATCTTTACCAGTATCTAACAAGAAGGCTGCCCCCCCATTATCCCTTATATAGGCCATCTTTACCAGTCTCTAACAAGAAGGCTGCCTCCCCATTATCCCTTATATAGGCCATATTTACCAGTATCTAACATGAAGGCTGCCCCCCATTATCCCTTATATAGGCCATCTTTACCAGTATCTAACAAGAAGGCCACCCCCCCATTGTCCCTTATATAGGCCATCTTTACCAGTATCTAACAAGAAGGCTGCCCCCCCATTATCCCTTATATAGGCCATCTTTACCAGTATCTAACAAGAAGGCTGCCCCCCCCATTATCCCTTATATAGGCCATCTTTACCAGTATCTAACAAGAAGGCTGCCCCCCATTATCCCTTATATAGGCCATCTTTACCAGTACTCTAACAAGAAGGCTGCCCCCCCATTATCCCTTATATAGGCCATATTTACCAGTATCTAACAAGAAGGCTGCCCCCCCCATTATCCCTTATATAGGCCATCTTTACCAGTATCTAACAAGAAGGCTGCCCCCCACATTATCCCTTATATAGGCCATCTTTACCAGTATCTAACAAGAAGGCTGCCCCCCCCCATTATCCCTTATATAGGCCATCTTTACCAGTATCTAACAAGAAGGCTGCCCCCCATTATCCCTTATATAGGCCATCTTTACCAGTATCTAACAAGAAGGCTGCCCCCCCATTATCCCTTATATAGGCCATCTTTACCAGTATCTAACAAGAAGGCTGCCCCCCCATTATCCCTTATATAGGCCATCTTTACCAGTATCTAACAAGAAGGCTGCCCCCCCCATTATCCCTTATATAGGCCATCTTTACCAGTATCTAACAAGAAGGCTGCCCCCCCATTATCCCTTATATAGGCCATATTTACCAGTATCTAACATGAAGGCTGCCCCCCCCATTATCCCTTATATAGGCCATCTTTACCAGTATCTAACAAGAAGGCTGCCCCCCCCATTATCCCTTATATAGGCCATCTTTACCAGTATCTAACAAGAAGGCTGCCCCCCCATTATCCCTTATATAGGCCATCTTTACCAGTATCTAACAAGAAGGCTGCCCTCCCCATTATCCCTTATATAGGCCATCTTTACCAGTATCTAACAAGAAGGCTGCCCCCCCATTATCCCTTATATAGGCCATCTTTACCAGTATCTAACAAGAAGGCTGCCCCCCATTATCCCTTATATAGGCCATCTTTACCAGTATCTAACAAGAAGGCTGCCCCCCCCCATTATCCCTTATATAGGCCATCTTTACCAGTATCTAACAAGAAGGCTGCCCCCCATTATCCCTTATATAGGCCATCTTTACCAGTATCTAACAAGAAGGCTGCCCCCCCCATTATCCCTTATATAGGCCATCTTTACCAGTATCTAACAAGAAGGCTGCCCCCCCATTATCCCTTATATAGGCCATCTTTACCAGTATCTAACAAGAAGGCTGCCCCCCCATTATCCCTTATATAGGCCATCTTTACCAGTATCTAACAAGAAGGCTGCCCCCCCATTATCCCTTATATAGGCCATCTTTACCAGTATCTAACAAGAAGGCTGCCCCCCCATTATCCCTTATATAGGCCATCTTTACCAGTATCTAACAAGAAGGCTGCCCCCCCATTATCCCTTATATAGGCCATCTTTACCAGTATCTAACAAGAAGGCTGCCCCCCACCATTATCCCTTATATAGGCCATCTTTACCAGTATCTAACAAGAAGGCTGCCCCCCATTATCCCTTATATAGGCCATCTTTACCAGTATCTAACAAGAAGACTGCCCCCCCCCATTATCCCTTATATAGGCCATCTTTACCAGTATCTAACAAGAAGGCTGCCCCCCCATTATCCCTTATATAGGCCATCTTTACCAGTATCTAACAAGAAGGCTGCCCCCCCATTATCCCTTATATAGGCCATCTTTACCAGTATCTAACAAGAAGGCTGCCCTCCCCATTATCCCTTATATAGGCCATCTTTACCAGTATCTAACAAGAAGGCTGCCCCCCCATTATCCCTTATATAGGCCATCTTTACCAGTATCTAACAAGAAGGCTGCCCCCCCATTATCCCTTATATAGGCCATCTTTACCAGTATCTAACAAGAAGGCTGCCCCCCCATTATCCCTTATATAGGCCATCTTTACCAGTATCTAACAAGAAGGCTGCCCCCCATTATCCCTTATATAGGCCATCTTTACCAGTCTCTAACAAGAAGGCTGCCCCCCCCATTATCCCTTATATAGGCCATCTTTACCAGTATCTAACAAGAAGGCTGCCCCCCCATTATCCCTTATATAGGCCATCTTTACCAGTATCTAACAAGAAGGCTGCCCCCCCATTATCCCTTATATAGGCCATCTTTACCAGTATCTAACAAGAAGGCTGCCCCCACCATTATCCCTTATATAGGCCATCTTTACCAGTATCTAACAAGAGGGCTGCCCTCCCCATTATCCCTTATATAGGCCATCTTTACCAGTACCTAACAAGAAGGCTGCCCCCCCATTATCCCTTATATAGGCCATCTTTACCAGTATCTAACAAGAAGGCTGCCCCCCAATTATCCCTTATATAGGCCATCTTTATCAGTATCTAACAAGAAGACTGCCCCCCATTATCCCTTATATAGTCCATCTTTACCAGTATCTAACAAGAAGGCTGCCCCCACCATTATCCCTTATATAGGCCATCTTTACCAGTATCTAACAAGAAGGCTGCCCCCCCATTATCCCTTATATAGTCCATCTTTACCAGTATCTAACAAGAAGGCTGCCCCCCCCATTATCCCTTATATAGGCCATCTTTACCAGTATCTAACAAGAAGGCTGCCCCCCCATTATCCCTTATATAGGCCATCTTTACCAGTATCTCACAAGAAGGCTGCCCCCATTATCCCTTATATAGGCCATCTTTACCAGTATCCTATGAAGGCTACCCCCCCATTATCCCTTATATAGGCCATCTTTACCAGTATCTAACAAGAAGGCTGCCCCCCCCATTATCCCTTATATAGGCCATCTTTACCAGTATCTAACAAGAAGGCTGCCCCCCCCATTATCCCTTATATAGGCCATCTTTACCAGTATCTAACAGTATCTTATAAGGCCACCAGTATCTAACAAGGCTGCCCCCCATTATACCTTATATAGGCCATCTTTACCAGTATCTAACAAGAAGGCTACCCCCCATTATCCCTTAAATAGGCCATCTTTACCAGTATCTAACGAGAAGGCTGCCCCACCATTATCCTTATATAGGCCATCTTTACCAGTATCTAACAAGAGGGCTGCCCCCCCATTATCCCTTATATAGGCCATCTTTACCAGTACCTAACAAGAAGGCTGCCCCCATTATCCCTTATATAGGCCATCTTTACCAGTATCTAACAAGACCCCCAATTATCCCTTATATAGGCCATCTTTATCAGCTGCCCCCATTATCCCTTATATAGGCCATCTTTACCAGTATCTAACAAGAAGGCTGCCCCCACCATTATCCCATATATAGGCCATCTTTACCAGTATCTAACAATGCCCCCCCATTATCCCTTATATAGGCCATCTTTACCAGTATCTAACAAGAAGGCTACCCCCCATTATCCCATATATAGGCCATCTTTACCAGTATCTAACAAAGGCTACCCCCATCTATCCCTTATATAGGCCATCTTTACCAGTACCTAATAAGAAGGCTGCCCCCCATTATCCCTTATATAGGCCATCTTTACCAGTATCTAACAAGAAGGCTACCCCCCATTATCCCTTATATAGGCCATCTTTACCAGTATCTAACAAGAAGGCTGCCCCCCCCATTATCCCTTATATAGGCCATCTTTACCAGTATCTAACAAGAAGGCTGCCCCCCTCACCATTATCCCTTATATAGGCCATCTTTACCAGTATCTAACAAGAAGGCTGCCCCCCATTATCCCTTATATAGGCCATCTTTACCAGTATCTAACAAGAAGGCTGCCCCCCCCATTATCCCTTATATAGGCCATCTTTACCAGTATCTAACAAGAAGGCTGCCCCCCATTATCCCTTATATAGGCCATCTTTACCAGTATCTAACAAGAAGGCT
>NW_027005194.1:0-4249 GCF_036934945.1 Oncorhynchus masou masou
AAGCGATTGCATTAAGAAGCAGTGTATCTTTCTAACTATATGTAGAACATGTATATTTAGTCAACGTTTATGATGTGTATTGCTGTTATCTGGCGTTATCTGGCGGAGTTATCTATAATTTCTCCGGACATTTTGTAGCATTTTTTTGAACATGGCGTCAATGTAAACGGAGATTTATGGATATAAATTGCATATTATTGACTTAAAAACATAAATGTACTGCTAAAATATGTCCTATTACTGTCATCTGATGAAGATTTTCAAAGGTTAGTGAATTATTTTCTTTAATCCTGCGTTTGTGATTGCATCTTTTGTTTTGACAAAATGACATATCGTCTTTGTCTTTGTGGTGGTTTTGATATACATATGTGCTATGTTTTCGCCATAAAACATTTTAGAAATCTGACTCGCTGGGTAGATGAACAAGGTGTTTATCTTTCATTTGAGCTATTGGACTTGTTCATGTGTGGAGGTTAAATATTTCTAAGAATATTTTTGCATTCTGTGCGCCACTTTTTGAGTTGTGGGGGTGCCCTTGGGGAACGTGTAGCGTGAAGACGAAAAATGTGTTTGTGTGAACATGTATGTCTTTGCAGCTGTTTGACCCAGTGGGTGAATAAACTTGGTTTAAGCTTTTACTAGTTGTCTGTGAGTTTTTACTCCGTCAAAAGAGGTGCATAAGCTCATACCCAGTGGTCGTTATCTTTAATCTTTTGTCGAGCATTGAAAATAATGAAATAAGAGAAGAGAATGTAGCAACGTAATTTAAGGCCTGTGTCCTAGAAGGGAGGGGCTGGATAAATGATCTGCGTTATGTGCCCCTCTTACGGCACTTTAACACCGTATAGCCCCATAGCACTGCAGGTGAATTTATGTGCCAGAGAACGTAATGCTATTTCAATAGGCTAATATATTCAGCTGTTAAGGCCAGAGTGTGGCTCAAACATGCAGACGGTCTGGCCTCGGTGTGCCCAAACAGAGACAACTTGACCTGGATTACTGCTCAACCACCGTCTGGTCCATCTATTATCCCACTGATTCGCCTTGCAGACTGAAGACATTAAACTTAGGTTTGTAATGCATCATATGTTCATGTTAATGAGGTGGTCTTGATGAAGTTCAACAGCTTGACTTGAGGATGTTATAAAAATACGATTTGGAGATATTTGGTCGTTAGGTGAGAATGTATGCGACACATTCAGTTTACTTCAGGAAGAGAACCCAGATAAATTGTTCTGACTGACAACAAATAAAATGTTGACATATTGTGGGTTAACACATCAATGTTTAAGTTCAAAGCAATACTGGCTATGAAATACAATACTTATTTCAGAATATATGCCACACAATTCCTTCAAACCTTAGTTGAAAATAGCAACTCCCTAAGTATTTCACCACAGCAATGTTTGGGCCAGAAGTTGAAAATCCAATGTGATACTTCTTCTGCCACAAATTCCCCTATTGATGGTCTTATAGCCAGCCTTCTCCCCATTTATTTATGAAGCCAAATTCATAATGCACTTTAAGGTGACAGTGTCCTCAGTGTTGTGTTGTTGTAGATAAATGCATTAGTTTATCATGTACTTATGGTCAGCAGACAAGCCTAAGCAATGTGCCAGATGTCAGGAACAGCTGCTGTACTTAGAAAGATGGCCGATCTAACTGATACTGAGGTCTTGATGTGACGGACCAACGCCCGATGCTCTGTATTACAGGAGATTATAATATTTATTGCATAACACCCTCATCTCCAAGGCATCGAGTAATCGGCATCAAATTTTGATAAGCTGATGTCCTGTTTAAGCTGATAAGAAGTCTGCTGTTTGAATTATGTCATATGTTTTGAGCCTTTAGGATGAGGTTGCTTTTGGGCCATTAAAAACTGAAAAGTCTCCACCCTCAGTCATCAACTCCTATGACGCAATCGGATTTCTAGGAGGGGTTATGGAGCTGGAGAGTAATTGATAGTCTATGTCTGGAAACATCCGTTCAAAATTATACTAAGAATTGGGCTGAAATGCTTGTGGTTGTGTTGAACACGGTAGGCCAATGTTTGCTAAAGGCTATCTTCAGTGGTGTGGGTTGGAACTGTGTAGGTGTTTGTCAATTTTATGTGATGGGAATTTGGCAGATTCATGAAAAGAAACCAAACTGGGCACATTTCAAGCTTTGGCTTTTGCCCTGATTTTGGTGTTAAATTGAGAAAAAAACAAGAAACAAACTAATTACAAAAAACAAATCAAATTAAATTGTATTGGTGGCACCCTGATTGGGGAGGACGGGCTTGTGGTAATGGCTGGAGCGGAATGGTTTCCATGAGTTTGATGCCATTCCATTCGCTCCATTCCAGCCATTATTATAAACAGTCCTCCCCTCTGCAGCCTCCACTGACATACTCATATTTAATCAGATGTTACTGCGGGTGTAGCGAAATGACTGTGTTCTTAGCTCCAACAGTGAATTAATATCTAACAATTCACAACAATAAACATGAATCTAAAAGTAAAAGAATGGAATTAAGAAATATATAAATATTAAGACAAGCAATGAGTCCAGCGTATATATCCTGCAAAGTAATGTCATAATTTCCAGGTCCATACACAAACAGTTCGAACTACTAATTAAAAAATTATTCTCTCCAGAAATATGTCTCTCACTGTTGCCGCCTGCTACCGACCCCCCTCAGCTCCCAGCTGTGCCCTGGACACCACTTGTGAATTGATCGCCCCCCCCCATCTAGCTTCAGAGTTTGTTCTGTTAGGTGACCTAAACTGGGATATGCTTAATTAAAGATAGGGCTGTCTGCTGCCCCCTTTGGAGTAATTGCGTGCCCATATTAAACAGAAAAAAAATCTTTCAAAAATTGCTAATATGTGCATATAAAAAATATTATTGAATAGAAAACACTCTAAAGTTTCTAAAACCGTTGAAATTATGTCTGTATGTAAAGCAGAACTCTCAGGGCAGTCATTCTCCCAAACTCTCTCTTGTCATCATAAAAGTTGGCCCAACTTTGACGTCATCGCCCCCACCCTTCCCAAGCGCACAGTTTCTATGTCTTCAGTGCGATGTCTGCTTTCAATGGGGCTTCTCATTGTGAGAATAGCACGCTCACGAGAGTTTTGGCGGCCCAAAATCTTTCAGTCACACGAAAAAAAAGGTCACATTCATGCGCGCTCTCCTCCGGTGCTCTCTCTCTTCCAAGAATGATTAAACGACGCGTGTGTTTCTGTTCGTCCTGAGAATTGTTGTGCACCTTTATAACATGCTAAAGCTTGGTTATGAACATAGTTTGACAAGTTTAGTCGACATATAATATGTAAATTCGACGTTTTGGTGCGCATCCACTTGACTTTTGGCTGCATTTCAACCGAAATATGCCGTGTTTGATAACCGAAAGACACAGACTTCGAAACTAAACCATGTTTTTGGTGAGTATAATTCCTTCCAGGTCTTCTGATGGAAGAACAGCAAAGGTAAGGGAATATTTATGTGTTAAATTTGGGTTTCTGTGGACTCCAAGATAGAGGAGCCATCATGCTAATTTCCGAGCGCCGACTCATATTATAGCCTAGTGAACGAATTCTGTAACGTTAAAAATAAATGTAACACAGCGATTGCATTTAGAAGAAGTGTATCTTTCTATATATATGTAGAACATGCATATTTAGTTAAAGTTTATGATGTGTATTGCTTGTTATCTGACGTTATCTGCCGGAGCTATCGTCATTTCTCCAGACATTTGAGATTTATGGATATATATAGCATATTATTGAAAAAAACATAAATGTACTGTGTAACATGTTATATTACTGTCATCTGATGAAGATTTCAAAAGGTTAGTGATTTATTTTTCTTTTAATCCTGCGTTTGTTGATTGCATATTTTGTTCAACTTGGCTATGCAAATTAGCTGTGTCTTCGGTGGTGGTTTGACATAAATATGTGCTATGTTTTCGCCATAAAACATTTTAGAAATCTGACTTGCTGGGTAGATAAACAAGGTGTTTATCTTTCATTTAAGCTATTGGACTTGTTAATAATGTGTGGAGGTTAAATATTTTTAAGAATATTTTTTGCGTTCCATGCGCCACTTTTCCAGCTGAGGGTGTTAGGGAAAGTTCCCAAATGGGGATCAACATCCGCAGTCCTACAATCTAAGCTACATGCCCTCAATCTCACACAAATCATCAAGGAACCCACCAGGTACAACCCTAAATCTGTAAACAAGGGCACCCTCAAAGACGTCA
>NW_027005195.1:0-4248 GCF_036934945.1 Oncorhynchus masou masou
ATGACCACTAGAGATATTGTTATCCACGTCGGCACCAACGATGTTAGGATGAAACAGTCAGAGATCACCAAGGCGCAACATAGCTTCTGCGTGTAAATCAGCTAGAAAGATGTGTCGGCATCGAGTAATTGTCTCTGGCCCTCCCAAAGTTAGGGGGAGTGATGAGCTCTACAGCAGAGTCTCGCCAACCAATCGCTGGTTGAAAACTGTTTTCTGCCCCTCCGAAAAAGTTAGAATTTGTAGATAATTGGCCCTCTTTTGGGACTCACTCACAAACAGGACCAAGCCTGACCTGCTGAGGAGTGACGGACTCCATCCAAGCTGGAGGGGTGCTCTCATCTTATCTACCAACATAGACAGGGCTCTAACTCCTCTAGCTCCACAATGAAATAGGGTGCAGGCCAGGCAGCAGGCTGTTAGCCAGCCTGCCAGCATAGTGGAGTCTGCCACTAGCATAGTCAGTGTAGTCAGCTCAGCTATCACCATTGAGACCGTGTCTGTGCCTCGACCTAGGTTGCGCAAAACTAAACATGGCGGTGTTCGCCTTAGCAATCTCACTAGGATAAAGACCACCTCCATTCCTGTCATTATTGAAAGAGATCATGATACCTCACATCTCAAAATAGGGCTACTTAATGTTAGATCCCTTACTTCAAAGGCAATTATAGTCAATGAACTAATCACTGATCATAATCTTGATGTGATTGGCCTGACTGAAAACATGGCTTAAGCCTGATGAATTTACTGTGTTAAATGAGGCCTCACCTCCTGGCTACACTAGTGACCATATCCCCGTGCATCCCGCAAGGCGGAGGTGTTGCTAACATTTACGATAGCAAATTTCAATTTACAAAAAAAAAAATGACGTTTTCGTCTTTGAGCTTCTAGTCATGAAATCTATGCAGCCTACTCAATCACTTTTTATAGCTACTGTTTACAGGCCTCCTGGGTCATATACAGCGTTCCTCACTGAGTTCCCTGAATTCCTATCGGACCTTGTAGTCATAGCAGATAATATTCTAATCTTTGGTGACTTTAATATTCACATGGAAAAGTCCACAGACCCACTCCAAAAGGCTTTCGGAGCCATCATCGACTCAGTGGGTTTTGTCCAACATGTCTCTGGACCCACTCACTGTCACAGTCATACGCTGGACCTAGTTTTGTCCCATGGAATAAATGTTGTGGATCTTAATGTTTTTCCTCATAATCCAGGACTATCGGACCACCATTTTATTACGTTTGCAATTGCAACAAATAATCTGCTCAGACCCCAACCAAGGAACATCAAAAGTCGTGCTATAAATTCACAGACAACACAAAGATTCCTTGATGTCCTTCCAGATTCCCTCTGTCTACCCAATGACACCAGAGGACAAAAATCAGTTAACCACCTAACTGAGGAACTCAATTTAACCTTGCGCAATACCCTAGATGCAGTTGCACCCCTAAAAACTAAAAACATTTCTCATAAGAAAGTAGCTCCTGGTACACAGAAAATACCGAGCTCTGAAGCAAGCTTCCAGAAAATTGGAACGGAAATGGCGCCACACCAAACTGGAAGTCTTCCGTCTAGCTTGGAAAGACAGTACCGTGCAGTACCGAAGAGCCCTTACTGCTGCTCGATCATCCTATTTTTCTAACTTAATTGAGGACAATAAGAACAATCCAAAATTCCTTTTTGATACGGTCGCAAAGCTAACTAAAAAGCAGCATTCCCCAAGGAGAGGATGACTTTCACTTTAGCAGTGATAAATTCATGAACTTCTTTGAGGAAAAAATTATGATTATTAGAAAGCAAATTACAGACTCCTCTTTAAATCTGCGTATTCCTTCAAAGCTCAGTTGTCCTGAGTCTGCACAACTCTGCGTGGACCTAGGTCCACGCAGAGTTGTGCAGACTCAGGACAAGTGTTTTAGTACTATATCTCTTGACACAATGATGAAAATAATCATGGCCTCTAAACCTTCAAGCTGCTTACTGGACCCTATTCCAACTAAACTACTGAAAGAGCTGCTTCCTGTGCTTGGCCCTCCTATGTTGAACATAATAAACGGCTCTCTATCCACCGGATGTGTACCAAACTCACTAAAAGTGGCAGTAATAAAGCCTCTCTTGAAAAAGCCAAACCTTGACCCAGAAAATATAAAAAACTATCGGCCTATATCGAATCTTCCATTCCTCTCAAAAATCTTAGAAAAGGCTGTTGCTCAGCAACTCACTGCCTTCCTGAAGACAAACAATGTATATGAAATGCTTCAGTCTGGTTTTAGACCCCATCATAGCACTGAGACGGCACTTGTGAAGGTGGTAAATGACATTTTAATGGCATCGGACCGAGGCTCTGCATCTGTCCTCGTGCTCCTAGACCTTAGTGCTGCTTTTGATACCATCGATCACCACATTCTTTTGGAGAGATTGGAAACCCAAATTGGTCTACACGGACAAGTTCTGGCCTGGTTTAGATCTTATCTGTCGGAAAGATATCAGTTTGTCTCTGTGGATGGTTTGTCCTCTGACAAATCAACTGTAAATTTCGGTGTTCCTCAAGGTTCCGTTTTAGGACCGCTGTTGTTTTCACTATATATTTTACCTCTTGGGGATGTTATTCGAAAACATAATGTTAACTTTCACTGCTATGCGGATGATACACAGCTGTACATTTCAATGAAACATGGGAAGCCCCAAAATTGCCCTCGCTAGAAGCATGTGTTTCAGACATAAGGAAGTGGATGGCAGCAAACTTTCTACTTTTAAACTCGGATAAAACAGAGATGCTTGTTCTAGGTCCCAAGAAACAAAGAGATCTTCTGTTGAATCTGACAGTTAATCTTAATGGTTGTACAGTCATCTCAAATAAAACTGTGAAGGACCTCGGCGTTACTCTGGACCCTGATCTCTCTTTTGAAGAACATATCAAGACCATTTCAAGGACAGCTTTTTCCATCTACGTAACATTGCAAAATCAGAAACTTTCTGTCCAAAAATGATGCAGAAAAATTAATCCATGCTTTTGTCACTTCTAGGTTAGACTACTGCAATGCTCTACTTTCCGGCTACCCGGATAAAGCACTAAATAAACTTCAGTTAGTGCTAAATACGGCTGCTAGAATCCTGACTAGAACCAAAAAAATTTGATCATATTACTCCAGTGCTAGCCTCCCTACACTGGCTTCCTGTCAAAGCAAGGGCTGATTTCAAGGTTTTACTGCTAACCTACAAAGCATTGCATGGGCTTGCTCCTACCTATCTCTCTGATTTGGTCCTGCCGTACATACCTACACGTACGCTACGGCCACAAGACGCAGGCCTCCTAATTGTCCCTAGAATTTCTAAGCAAACAGCTGAGGCAGGGCTTTCTCCTATAGAGCTCCATTTTTATGGAATGGTCTGCCTACTCCATGTCAGAGACGCAAACTCGGTCTCAACCTTAAGTCTTTACTGAAGACTCATCTCTTCAGTGGGTCATATGATTGGAGTGTAGTCTGGCCCAGGAGTGGGAAGGTGAACGGAAAGGCTCTGGAGCAACGAACCACCCTTGCTGTCTCTGCCTGGCCGGTTCCCCTCTTCCACTGGGATTCTCTGCCTCTAACCCTATTACAGGGGCTGAGTCACCGCTTGCTGGGGCTCTCTCATGCCGTCCCTGGAGGGGTGCGTCACCTGAGTGGGTTGACTGATGTGGTCATCCTGTCTGGGTTGGCGGTGTCCTGTGTGGAATCTAAGTGTGCGTTCTCACCTTCCTTCTCTCTCGAGGACCTGAGCCCTAGGACCATGCCCCAGGACTACCTGACATGATGACTTGTTGTCCCCAGTCCACCTGGCATGTGCTGCTGCTCCAGTTTCAACTGACCTGAGCCCTAGGACCATGCCCCAAGACTACTTGACATGATGACTCCTTGCTGTCCCCAGTCCACCTGGCCTGCTGCTGCTCCAGTTTCAACTGTTCTGCCTTATTATTATTCGACCATGCTGGTCATTTATGAACATTTGAACATCTTGGCCATGTTCTGTTATAATCTCTACTCCGGCACAGCCAGAAGAGGACTGGCCACCCCACATAGCCTGGTTCCTCTCTAGGTTTCTTCCTAGGTTTTGGCTTTTCTAGGAGTTTTTCCTAGCCACCGTGCTTCTACACCTGCATTGCTTGCTGTTTGTGGTTTTAGGCTGGGTTTCTGTACAGCACTTTGAGATATCAGCTGATGTACGAAGGGCTATATAATAAATTTGATTTGATTTTGATTTTGATT
>NW_027005196.1:0-4248 GCF_036934945.1 Oncorhynchus masou masou
ACAACAAACAGAACGAAACCTAATACAGCCTGACTGGTGCAAACTACACAGAGACAGGAACAATCACCCACGAAATACAAGGCGAAAAACAGGCTACCTAAATACGGTTCCCAATCAGCGACAACGAAGCACCTGACTCTGATTGAGAACCGCCTCAGGCAGCCAACCTAATTAACACACACACACACCTAATCAACTACAATCCCAAACACTACAAACTCCCAATACGGAAATACAATACATAATAATAACCCCATGTCACACCCTGGTCTGACTAACTAATAAACTAAAACACAAAATACTAAGACCAAGGCGTGACACTCTTGCTATATTTTTGCATAACTTTACCAATTGATTGCTTATTTCATTTGCATATTGTCATTGACTATTGCCACTAACAGCCGATTAATTGTGCATGTTAATTTCTGTTATTGCCATTATTATTTGAACTTTTCTGTGTCTCCTTTTAGATAAATCATACTCAATACAAAGCCAAGAAGAAGTCTCAATTCAAGAAATGTGTCTGATGTCAACAACTGTAAATGATTCCCTGCCATGTTTCATTACCTGAATCTATAAAGGCTCAAAACTGAACTGCATGTCTGCCTCCGCCTGTTCTTTAACTGAGTCCCACAGTAGATGGGCATCACCATAACCCTAACCTAAACCTCAGTCAGTCACAATCTTGTAACTGAAGAATACTGTGTGACAGGCTAGGTACCATGCAGGAAATGTATAAAAGCAACACTTGGTCATGTTCAGGCAAGAGTTTTGTACCTGTGTGTATAGGCTGTACGGCGTTGTTGCTGTTGGTTTATTTCTGTCAGCAATCATTTTGTGACCATGCTGTCTTGAGGAAATGTTTGGGGTGTGGTCAATTGTTCTGAATGGTATGTGGTGAGTTTATTCATTTGTGACAATATTCAAGCTGTTCATTGTGTAAAGCCACTGCAATAATATCATTTTTGTCACGCCTTGGTCTTAGTATTTTGTGTTTTAGTTTATTAGTTGGTCAGGCCAGGGTGTGACATGGGTTTATTGTTTGTTGTATTTAGTGGGGTTTTTTAGTTATTGGGATTGTAGCTGATTAGGGGTGTGTGTTTCATAGGTTTGGCTGCCTGAGGCGGTTCTCAATCAGAGTCAGGTGATTCGTTGTCTCTGATTGGGAACCGTATTTAGGTAGCCTGGGTTTCGCTTTGTATTTCGTGGGTGATTGTTCCTGTCTCTGTGTTAGTTTCACCAGTCAGGCTGTAATAGGTTTCACGTTCCGTTTTGTTGTTTTGTATTTATTTAGTTATTTCATGTATAGTTTCGTTATTTGTTTTCACTAATAAACATGAGTAACAAACACGCTGCATTTCGGTCCGACTCTCTTTCGACAAATGAAGAACGTCGTTACAGAATCACCCACCACACACGGACCGAGCAGCGTGTCAACAGGCAGGAGCAGCCCAAAGAGGAGCAGCCCAAAGAGGAGCCGCGTATTAAGGATTTCTGGACATGGGAGGAAATCCTTGACGGGAGAGGACCCTGGGCTAAACCAGGGGAGTGTAGCCGCCTAAAGGTGCAGCAGGCGAAGAGGAAACAGGAGCTGGAAGGAAAGGGACCCTGGGCTCAGCCTGGTGAATATCGCCGCCCTAAGGAGGAACTAGAAGCGGCTGAAGCGGAGAGGCGCTGGTATGAGGAGGCAGCACGGCGACGTGGATGGAAACAGGAGCAGCACAGAATGGAGTACAGTATGGATATTACGACGTGGGAAGAAACAGACAGGTGGGCGGCCGACCCAGAGAGAGTGCCGGAGCCCGCATGGGATTCGCTGGAGCAGTGCGAAGAGGGCTATAGGAGAATGCAGTCGAAAAAAAGACACGGCGGCGCAGAGCGAAGCTCCAAAAATTTCTTGTGGGGTGGCTCAGAGGGGGAGTGGCTGAGTCAGGAGACAGACCTGAGCCAACTCTCCCTGTTTATCGTGAAGAGCCAAGGAGGAGACCAGAATCGGTGTTGGAGGTGAGCGAAGCAGAGACTGTGAAGGAGTTAATGGGGAAATTGGAGGAGAAATTAATGAGGGAGTTGCTAGTTTGGTGCTTTAGGTACAATATTCGTCCGACGGAGCGTGTCGGGGATTTAATGGCACCTGGGTCAGCGCTCCATACTAGTCCTGAGGAGCGTGTTAGTCGGCTGGTGAAAAATGTGCCAGCCTCACGCACGCCTCCTGTGTACCTACCTAGCCTTGCACGTCCTGTGCCAGTCCTGCTCTCAGGCTCTCCAGTACACCTTCACGGTCCAGTCCATCCTGTGCCACCTTCACACACTAGTCCTCCGATGGTAGCTCCCCGCACCAGGCTTCCTGTGCCTGTCCTCTATCCAGTACCACCTCCACACCCCAGCCCTCCGGTAGCAGTTCCCCGCACTAGGCTTCCTGTGCGTGTCCTCGGCCAAATACCACCAGTGCCAGCACCACGCATCAGGCCTTCAGTGCGCCTCGCCTGTTCAGCGCAGCCAGCGCTTTCTCCCTCTCCCTGCGCTGTCGGAGTCTCCCGCCTGTTCAGCAGTTCTAGAGCCTTCCTCCTCTACCCAGCGCTGCCGAGCCTCCTGTCTGTATGGAGCAGCCAGAGCTGTCAGTCTGCATAGAGCAGCCAGAGATGCCAGTCTGCATGGAGCAGCTAGAGCTGCCAGTCTGCATGGAGCATCCAGTGTTGCCAGCCTGCATGGAGCAGCTAGAGCTGCCAGTCTGCATGGGGCAGCCAGAGCTGTCAGTCTGCTTGGAGCAGCCAGAGTTGCCAGTCTGCATGGAGTTGCCAGTCTGCATGGAGTTGCCAGTCTGCATGGAGCTGCCAGTCTGCAATGGAGCTGCCAGTCTGCATGGAGCAGCTAGAGCTGCCAGTCTGCAATGAGCTGCCAGTCTGCATGAAGCAGCCAGAGCTGCCAGTCTGCCTGGAGCTGCCAGAGCTGCCAGTCTGCAAGGAGCTGCCAGTCTGCATGGAGCAGCTAAGAGCTGCCAGTCTGCAAGGAGCTGCCAGTCTGAATGGAGCAGCCAGAGCCGCCAGTCTGCATGGAGCAGCCAGAGCCGCCAGTCAGCATGGAGCAGCCAGAGCCGTCAGTCTGCCAGGATCTGCCAGTCAGCCAGACTCTTCCAGATCTGCCAGTCAGCCAGACTCTTCCAGATCTGCCAGTCAGCCAGACTCTTCCAGATCTGCCAGTCAACCAGACTCTTCCAGATCTGCCAGTCAACCAGATTCTTCCAGATCTGCCAGTCAACCAGACTCTTCCAGATCTGCCAGTCAACCAGACTCTTTCAGATCCGCCAGTCAGCCAGGATCTGCCAGATCTGCTAGTCATCCAGGATCCGCCAGTCGGCCAGGATCTGCCAGTCAGCCAGGATCCGCCAGTCAGCCAGGATCTTGCCAGCCAGTCAGCCAGGATCTGCCAGTCAGCCAGGATCCGCCAGTCAGCCAGGATCCGCCAGTCAGCCAGATCCGCCCGGTCAGCCAGGATCCGCCAGTCAGCCAGGATCTGCCAGATCTGATAGTCAGCCAGGATCCGCCAGTCAACCAGGATCTGCCGGATTCAACTGCCTGGCTGGGCTTCTTCGGTACTGGGCTTCTTCTCGGTACTGGGCTTCTTCTCAGTACTGGGCTGCCCCTCAGTCCGGGCTGCCCCTCAGTCCCGAGCTGCCCCTCAGTCCCGAGCTGCCCCTCAGTCCCGGGCTGCCCCTCAGTCACGAGCTGCTCCTCTGTTATGTAGGTTTCTGGGTGAGGACTATTCGGCCATGGTCGGGCCCGCAGGGTGGGATCATCCCAGGACGAAGGGGGAGGAACAATGACATTTATGAAGTGGGGTCCACGTCCGGAGCCGGAACCGCCACCATGGACAGACGCCCACCCGGACCCTCCCTATGGTTTTTGAGGTGCCCCGGGAGTCCGCACCTTAGGGGGGTTCATCACGCCTTTGGTCTTAGTATTTTGTGTTTTAGTTAATTAGTTGGTCAGGCCAGGGTCTGACATGGGTTTATTGTTTGTTGTATTTAGTGGGGGTTTTTAGTTATTGGGATTGTAGCTGATTAGGGGTGTGTGTTTCATAGGTTTGGCTGCCTGAGGCGGTTCTCAATCAGGGTCAGGTGATTCTCGTTGTCTCTGATTGGGAACCGTATTTAGGTAGCCTGGGTTTCGCTTTGTATTTCGTAGGTGATTGTTCCTGTCTCTGTGTTAGTTTCACCAGTCAGGCTGTAATAGGTTTCACGTTCCGTTTTGT
>NW_027005197.1:0-4248 GCF_036934945.1 Oncorhynchus masou masou
CATTGCTAGTGGCAGCTAGTCACAGCAGGTTACTGGCACCATTGCTAGTGGCAGCAAGTGTGATACCACGCTCGAGGCTAAGCAGTCAAAAATCATAAAGAAGCAGCAAAAAAACGTGAGGCGAATGTGAAAGAATGTGTAGTATCACTTCATCAGTAATCGCCATCAAAGCTTTGTTTGATCGTGTTTTTTTTTCCAAAGATTTGTGCAAAATCTCGGATCCATTTATTTGTGGAATTCCATTTGATTCCAAACTATAAAACACCAACCCCTCTAAACGCAACACTGGCATAGAAATAAAAGTTACAGGATTCTGTGAACACTCACATGACTAATATCCAAGCTTTAGTAAGTAGGAACATGGATCATTCAGAATCTTGATTTAATTATATGAATCGGGTACCGACAATGCAGGTTGCTGGAGAAGCTCGATCCCCGAGGCACGATAAAATCTGTTGGTCTGCCCTGAACAGGCAGTTAACCCGCTGTTCCTGGGCTCATCATGAAAATATGAATTTGTTCTTAAGTCACTGCCTGAATTAGTGAAGAGTAAAAAAAACTTTCAACATTTAATTATGTGAAACTTCACTTTCTGCACTTGCTGTTCAAATGAATTCGTTTTTTATTAGTTATAGTATAAACTTCTGTGCAAAGCATCAAAATATGCCGACGATTCTTTTTTATATGTCGAAATCAACAAAGGCGTAGCACTGATGTAAGATGCTGACCTATTTATTTCGGCAGTTTCTAGGCTACTAAAGCAGCGACACCCAGCTCTGTGCCGGTTCTGACGAAAACAACAGTGAAACCTCAACATCTACTTCTGATAACCGCGCGCTGCTA
This sequence comes from Oncorhynchus masou masou, assembly GCF_036934945.1. Taxonomy (NCBI): domain Eukaryota; kingdom Metazoa; phylum Chordata; class Actinopteri; order Salmoniformes; family Salmonidae; genus Oncorhynchus; species Oncorhynchus masou. The sequence continues at coordinate 844 of NW_027005197.1, forward strand.
GTAAACGATGACCAGCAGGCGTGTCACTAATGTGCATTGAAACGATGAAAGCTCGCAATAATTCATCGTTTTTTTTGTTGTTTTTATTTGTTCAAGCTCGGTTTTCGCACCACTTACAGGTGCCGAACTACACCATTGAGGAATTGCTGTGTACCTGTGGCCCCACCTTTGACTGCAGGCAACAACACTAGCTGTGTACCTAACCACAGCCTTCATGTTTGCGGTGTGACAAGTGGGCGAAATGACAGAGTTTCATTCGGGCTGTGTCGCTACAGAGCGGCGCGAAACACAAGCCCTGGTCCCAGGGTCTGCTGGGGTTGTGGCCAGCCAGGCCATCTGCGCCGAGATTGCCCCATGTCCCCCCAGAGCTCAGGGAAACGCTCGGGTCCGCATAGACCGGGTAGTGCGGACCCTGGCTTTCTATCCCAACCACCATCATCTTCAGGAGGAGCCCACCCGGCACAGACGGGGAAGCAAGGCTCCACTTCCCCCAGAAGCAGACGAGGGCAAGCGGATGGAGCCTGTTGTTGTGGTGGGCCGGACCTGTGTTGGGGACTTTTGTCATGTCCCTGTCACTGTGGAGGGGGTGCCCTGCTCCGCCCTGGTGGACACTGGGTCCACAGTAACCCTGGTGAGGCCAGATATTGTGCCAGGTTGGACTCAGTGTGAGCCTACAACTGTGCAGCTCCGCACAGTCACAGGTGAGCTGGCACCCATGAAAGGGAAGGGAATAATGACTCTGACAGTAGGGGGCAGGACTGTGCGTCATCCTGTGTGGGTGGCGGCTGTGCAGGACCCTTGTATCCTGGGGTTGGACTTTCTTAGGAGCACAGGCTGCCAGTTAGACCTAAATAGGGGCACACTGAGCTTCCAGGGAGGGACGGAAGTCACCATGGCTCCCCCTAATGTCACATTCACTCAACCCAACAAACCCTTTACTCCAACAGTTAAAGCAGCAGAGACTCATGGCTGCGCCCCTCCCCCACAGCTGTGTGTGACTTTTCCCCAGTCCCCCTGTCACCTACGGCGGTGTGTTACATTCCCCCAGCTACCTCCATGACACAGCCCTCTGTGAGCCCGGGCCGCAACCCCCAGCCCAGCTACCCCAGATGGGAGAGGAGAGGACACTGTCTGCAGTGAGGGAGATATGGGGGAGGAACTGTGTTGGTCTTGACCCCGAGCAGCAGGAACGGTTGTGGCAGTTGCTGTTTGAATTCAGAGACAGCTTTGCGTTGAGTGAGGAAGAGGTGGGTCAGACTCATCTGGTGCAGCATGAGATCGACACAGGTGATGCTCGACCCATCAAGATGCGTCCCCGCCGTATCCCGCTGGCACGCCAGGAGGCGGCAGACAAGGCTGTGTTGGAGATGCAGCGGGCAGACTTCATTGAGCCCTCAGACAGCCCCTGGGCGGCGCCAGTCGTCATGGTTCCGAAGAAGGGGGCAAGCTGAGGTTCTGTGCGGACTACAGGCGGCTGAATGAGGTAACCAGGAAGGACTCATACCCCATACCACGTATCGATGAGTCGCTGGACCTGGTTAGGGGTCCTCCTGGTTCTCCTCACTAGACCTCCGCAGTGGCTACTGGCAGGTGCCCCTCTCCCCAGAGGCCAGAGCCAAAACTGCGTTCTCCACTACCAGAGGACACTGGCAGTTCAAGGTCCTGTGCTTTGGCCTGTGCAACGCTCCCAGCTACTTTTGAGCGTTTGATGGACAGGGTGCTGGATGGCATCCTCGACAGCAGTGTCTGGTATACCTCGATGACATCCTGGCCCATGGCAGCTCCTTCCAGTCAGCCCTGGGGCGCTATGGCGTGTGCTGGAGAGGGTGGCTGCCGCAGGTCTGAAGCTCCACCCCGAGAAGTGCCACTTCATGAGGAGAGAGGTGTCCTTCTTGGGCCACCGAGTGGGGAAGGAGGGGATCAGCACTATGGAGGACAAGGTAGGGGCTGTCAGAGACTGGCCCACCCCCACCGACCAGTGTCAGCTGAAGAGCTTCCTGGGCCTGGCCTCGTACTACAGGAGGTTTGTACGGGGCTGAAGGACAAGGCTTTCACTTGGACAGTGGAGTGTGAGGAGGCGTTCCAACACCCTCAAACGTGCACTGATCGAGGCCCCGTGCTCGCCCCCTGACCTCACCTTGCCCTTTATCCTGGACACAGACGCGAGCAATGTGGGCATGGGTGGGGTGCTGGCCCAGGTGGGGCCAGAGGAGAGAGTGGTGGCGTACTTCAGCAAAACATTTGACAAACATGAGCGCCGCTACTGTGTCACCCGGCGGGAGCTCTTGGCTGTTGTGGCTTCCGTCAAACACTTCAAGTACTACCTGGGTGGTCTGCCCTTTACTGTAAGGACTGACCACTCTGCTCTCCAGTGGCTCATGTCTTTCAGAGAGCCAGAGGGGCAGGTGGCACGCTGGTTGGAGGAGCTTCAGCCGTATGACTTCACGGTGGTGCACAGGGCAGGGGCACGCCACTCCAACGCCGACGCCATGTCCCGTCGGCCCTGTACTGCAGACGGCTGCCGCCACTGTGAACGGAGAGAGGGACGGGAGAGAGAGCTGCGGGCAGAGGAGGGTGTCTGTGCCACAGTGTGTCGGGCGAGCGGGCCTGTCTGCTGCGAGCTGCAGACTGTCGACGTGGCTGAATGGCGGCAGCAGCAGGGACGGGACACAGACCTACAGCCAGTGCTACAGTGGGTAGAGGCGCAGGTGAGGCCACCATGGGAAGAGGTGACAGCGCTCTCACTCGCGACCAAAGGGTTGTGGTCGAAGTTTGAGAGACTGCGGCTGGCTGATGGCGTGCTACAGCGGGCATGGAAGGAGTCAGCTACGGGAGAGGAGAGGTGGCAGGTGGTGGTCCCAAAAGCATTGCGGGAGGCTGTGCTCCAGAGTACTCATGGGGGGGTGGGGACTGGACACTTTGGGGTCACAAAAACACTGCGCCGTCTCCGTCAGGGCTTCTACTGGGGGCAGCACAAGAGGGATGTGGAGGACTTTTGTCGCCGCTGTGACAACTGCACAGCGAGAAAGGGCCCCCCAGGCCGCTCTCATGCTCAGCTCCAACAGTTCCCAGTGGGGGCTCCCATGGAGAGGGTGGGAGTGGATGTAGTTGGGCCGTTCCCCACCACAGACAGTGGAAACCGCTGGGTGCTCACGGCCATGGACTATTTCACAAAATGGCCCGAGGCCTATGCTCTGCCTGACCAGGAGGCAGAGACCATCGTCGACGCCCTGACAGCGGGGATGTTCAGCAGGTTTGGAGCTGCAGAGTCCATCCACAGCGACCAAGGCAGAAACTTTGAGTCCCGGTGTTCGCCACCATGTGTGAGAGGCTGGGCATGCACAAGACCCGCACTACTCCTCTCCATCCTCAAAGTGATGGCCTTGTGGAGCGCTTCAACAAAAC
>NW_027005198.1:0-4247 GCF_036934945.1 Oncorhynchus masou masou
CAAATCAAATCAAATCAAATTTCTATTTGTCACATACACATGGTTAGCAGATGTTAATGCGAGTGTAGCGAAATGCTTGTGGCTTCCAGTTCCGACAATGCAGTAATAGCCAACAAGTAATCTAACTAACAATTCCAAAACTAATTTCTTATACACAGTGTAAGGGGATAAAGAATATGTACATAAAGATATGAATGAGTGATGGTGCAGAGCAGCATAGGCAAGATACAGTAGATGGTATCGAGTACAGTATATACATATGAGATGAGTATGTAAACAAAGTGGCATAGTTAAAGTGGCTAGTGATACATGTATTACATAAGGATGCAGTAGATGATAGAGTACAGTATATACGTATACATATGAGATGAATAATGTAGGGTATGTAAACATTATATTAGGTAGCATTGTTTAAAGTGGCTAGTGATATATTTTACATCCTTTCCCATCAATTCCCATTATTGAAGTGGCTGGAGTTGAGTCAGTGTCAGTGTGTTGGCAGCAGCCACTCAATGTTAGTGGTTCCTGTTTAACAGTCTGATGGCCTTCAGATAGAAGCTGTTTTTCAGTCTCTCGGTCACAGCTTTGATGCACCTGTACCGACCTCGCCTTCTGATGATAGCGGTGAACAGGCAGTGGCTCGGTGGGTGATGTCCATGATCTTTATGGCCTTCCTGTAACATCGGGTGGTGTAGGTGTCCTGAGGGCAGGTAGTTTGCCCCCGGTGATACGTTGTGCAGACCTCACTACCCTGAGAGCCTACGGCTTGTGGGGCGGAGCAGTTGCCGTACTCAGGCGGTGATACAGCTTCCGCCAGGATGCACTCGATTGTGCATCTGTAGAAGTTTGTGAGTGTTTTTGGTGACAGGTTTCGAATTTCTTCAGCCTCCTGAGGTTGAAGAGGTGTTGCTGCGCCTTCTTCACAATGCTGTCTGTGTGATGGGACCAATTTAGTTTGTCATGATGTATGCCAGGAACTTGACTTTACTACCCCTCTCCCCACTACTGTTCCATCGTGTGGATAGGCGGGTGTTCCCTCTGCTGTTTCTGATCCACAATCATCTCCTTAGTTTTGTTTGGGCAAGGTGTGAGGTTATTGTGCTGACACCCACCTCGAGGGCCCTCCTCCTCCCTGTAGGCCGTCTCGTCATTGTTGGTAATCAAGCCTACCACTGTTGTGTCGTCCGCAAACTTGATGATTGAGTTGGAGGCGTGCGTGCCGCGCAGTCGTGGGTGAACAGGGAGTACAGGAGAGGGCTCAGAACGCACCCTTGTGGGGCCCCAGTGTTGAGGATCAGCGGGGTGGGAGATGTTGTTGCCTACCCTCACCACCTGGGGCGGCCCGTCAGGAAGTCCAGTACCCAGTTGCACAGGGCAGGGTCGAGACCCAGGGTCTCGAGCTTGATGATGAGCTTGGAGGGTACTATGGTGTTAAATGCCGAGCTGTAGTCGATGAACAGCATTCTCATATAGTTATTCCTCTTGTCCAGATGGATTAGGGCTAGTGTACAGTGTGGTGGGAGATTGCGTCGTTGGACCTATTTGGGCGGTAAGCAAATTGGGAGTGGGTCTAGGGTGGAGGTGATATGGTCCTGGACTATGTCTCTCAAAGCACTTCATGATGACGGAAGTGAGTGCTACGGGGCGGTAGTCGTTTAGCTCAGTTACCTTAGCTTTCTTGGAACAGGAACAATGGTGGCCTCTTGAAGCATGTGGGAACAGCAGACTGGTATAGGGATTGATTGAATATGTCCATAAACACACCAGCCAGCTGGTCGCATGCTCTGGGGCACGGCTGGGGATGCCGTCTGGGCCTGCAGCCTTGCGAGGGTTAACACGTTTAAATGTTTTACTCACCTCGGCTGCAGTGAAGGAGAGACCGCATGTTAACGTTGCAGGCCGTGTCAGTGGCACTGTATTGTCCTCAAAGCGAGCAAAAAAGTTATTTAGTCTGCCTTTGGAGCAAGACATCCTGGTCCGTGACTGGCTGGATTTCATCTTGTAGTCCGTGATTGACTGTAACCCTGCCACATACCTCTTGTGTCTGGAGCCGTTGAATTGAGATTCTACTTTGTCTCTATACTGACGCTTAGCTTGTTTGATAGCCTTACGGAGGGAATAGCTGCACTGTTTGTATTCGGTCATGTTACCAGTCACCTTGTTACAGTCTACTATGTATAGTGTTAAATGTAACCCTGCCTGGTTACAGTCTACTATCTATAGTGTTAAATGTAACCCTGCCTTGTTACAGTCTACTGTCTATAGTGTTAAATGTAACCCTGCCTTGTTACAGTCTACTGTCTATAGTGTTAAATGTAACCCTGCCTTGTTACAGTCTACTGTCTATAGTGTTAAATGTAACCAGTCTACTGTCTATAGTGTTAAATGTAACCCTGCCTGGTTACAGTCTACTGCCTATTGTATTAAATGTAACACTGCCTTGTTACAGTCTACTGTCTATAGTGTTAAAAGTAACCCTGCCTTTGTTACAGTCTACTGTCTATAGTGTTAAAAGTAACCCTGCCTTTTACAGTCTACTGTGTATAGTGTTAAATGTAACCCTGCCTTGTTACAGTCTACTATCTCTATAGTGTTAAATGTAACCCCTACCTTATTACAGTCTACTGTCTATAGTGTTAAATGTAACCCTGCCTTGTTACAGTCTACTGTCTATAGTGTTAAATGTAACCCTGCCTGGTTGCAGTCTACTCTCTATAGTGTTAAATGTAACCCTGCCTTATTTTGATCTTACTGTCTACAGCAGTGTTAAATGTAACCCTGCCTTGTTACAGTCTAATATTATTGTGTTAAATGTAACCCTGCTGATTTTGCAGTCTGCTATATAGTGTTAAATGTAACCCTGCCTTGTTACAGTCTACTATCTATAGTGTTAAATGTAACCCTGCCTTGTTACAGTCTACTATCTATAGTGTTAAATGTAACCCTGCCTTGTTACAGTCTACTGTCTATAGTGTTAAATGTAACCCTGCCTTGTTACAGTCTACTGTCTATAGTGTTAAATGTAACCCTGCCTTGTTACAGTCTACTGTCTATAGTGTTAAATGTAACCCTGCCTGGTTACAGTCTACTATCTATAGTGTTAAATGTAACCCTGCCTTGTTACAGTCTACTGTCTATAGTGTTAAATGTAACCCTGCCTTGTTACAGTCTACTGCCTATTGTATTAAATGTAACCCTGCCTTGTTACAGTCTACTATCTATAGTGTTAAATGTAACCCTGCCTTGTTACAGTCTACTGTCTATAGTGTTAAATGTAACCCTGCCTTGTTACAGTCTACTGTCTATAGTGTTAAATGTAACCCTGCCTTGTTACAGTCTACTGTCTATAGTGTTAAATGTAACCCTGCCTTGTTACAGTCTACTATCTATAGTGTTAAATGTAACCCTGCCTGTGTTACAGTCTACTGTCTATAGTGTTAAATGTAACCCTGCCTTGTTACAGTCTACTGTCTCATTAGTATTAAAATGTAACCCTGCCTTGTTACAGTCTACTGTCTATAGTGTTAAATGTAACCCTGCCTTGTTACAGTCTACTGTCTATAGTGTTAAATGTAACCCTGCCTTGTTACAGTCTACTGTCTATAGTGTTAAAATGTAACCCTGCCTGGTTACAGTCTACTGTCTATAGTGTTAAATGTAACCCTGCCTGGTTGCAGTCTACTCTCTATAGCAAGTTAAATGTAACCCTGCCTTGTTTCGAGTCTTACTGTCTACAGCAGTGTTAAATGTAACCCTGCCTTGTTACAGTCTACTGCCTACAGCAGTGTTAAATGTAACCCTGCCTTGTTACAGTCTACTATCTATTGTGTTAAATGTAACCCTGCCGATTGTTGCAGTCTCGCTGTCTATAGTGTTAAATGTAACCTCTGCCTTGTTACAGTCTACTGCCTATTGTGTTAAATGTAACCCATGCGCTTGTTGCAGTCTGCTGTCTATAGTGCTAAAAATGTAACCCTGCCTGGTTACACTGATCTACTATCTATAGTGTTAAGTGTAACCCACATGCCTTGTTGCAGTCTGCTGTCTATAGTGTTAGAAATGTAACCTGCTTATTACACTGATCGACTATCTATAGCGCTAAGTAAACCCACTGCCTTGTTACAGTCTACTGTCTATAAGTGACCCAAATGTGACACAACCTGCCTTGTTGCAGTCTACTGTCTATGGTGTTAAATGTAACCCTGCCTTGTTACAGTCTACTGTCTAGTGTGTTAAATGTAACCCTG
>NW_027005199.1:0-4246 GCF_036934945.1 Oncorhynchus masou masou
CCGTGGTACCACGCTGCACTTTGGTTCACCTCTTTCGACGGCCGTGACATATGTACAGTTGAAGTCGGAAGTTTACATACACTTAGATTGGAGTCATTAAAACTCGTTTTTCAACCACTCCACAAATTTCTTGTTAATAAACTATAGTTTTGGCAAGTAATTTTTCCAACAATTGTTTACACACAGAGTGAATTATAAGTGAAATAATCTATCACAATTCCACTAGGTCAGAAGTTTACATACACTAAGTTGACTGTGCCTTTAAACAGCTTGTAAAACTCCAGAAAATGATGTCATGGCTTTAGAAGCTTCTGATAGGCTAATTGATATCATTTGAGTCAATTGGAGGTGTACCTGTGGATGTATTTCAAGGCCTACCTTCAAACTAGTGCCTCTTTGCTTGACATCATGGGAAAATCTAAAGAAATCAGCCATGACCTCAGAAAAGAAGTTGTAGACCTCCACAAGTCTGGTTCATCCTTGGGAGCAATTTCCAAAATGCCTGAAGGTACCAACACCAGTACAAACAATAGTGCGCAAGTATAAACACCATGGGGACCACCCCGCCACAGTACCGCATATAGGAAGGAGACGCTGCTCTGTCTCCTAGAGATGAACTACTATGGTGCGAAAAGTACAAATCAATCCCAGAACAACAGCAAAGGACCTTATGAAGATGCTGGAGGAAACAGGTACAAAAGTATCTGTATCTGGTAAGCAAGTCCTATATTGACATGACCTGAACGGCTCAGAAAGGAAGAAGCCACTGCTCCAAAACCACCAAAAGCCAGACTATGGTTTGCAACTGCACATGGGGACAAAGCTCGTATTTTTTGAGAAATGTCCTTCTGGTCTGATGAAACAAAAATAGAACTGTTATAATATAATGACCATCAAGTATGTTTGGAGGAAAGGGGGAGGCTTACAGTTTCTAAGAACACCATCCCAACCGAAGCACTGTGGGGCAGCATCATGTTGTTGGGGTTGCTTACAGCAGGAGGGACTGGTGCACTTCACAAAATAGATGGCTTCATGAGGGAGGAAAATTATTTGGATATATTGAAGCAACATCTCAAGACATCATTCAGGAAGTTAAAGCTTGACCGTAAATGGGTCTTCCAAATGGACAATGACCCCAAGCATACTTCCAAAGTTGTGGCAAAATGGCTTAAGGACAACAAAGTCAAGGTATTGGAGTGGCCACCACAAAGCCCTGACCTCAATCCCATAGAAAATTTGTGGGCAGAACTGAAAAAGCTTGTGCGAGCAAGGAGGCCTACAAACCTGACTCAGTTACACCAGCTCTGTCAGGAGGAATGGGCCAATATTCACCCAACTTATTGTGGGAAGCTTGTGGAAGGCTACCTGAAACGTTTGACCCAAGTTAAACCATTTAAAGGCAATGCTACCAGATACTAATTGAGTGTATGTAAACTTCTGTGCCACTGGGAATGTGATGAAAGAAATTAAAGCTGAAATAAATAATTCTCTCTACTATTGTTCTGACATTTCACATTCTTAAAATAAAGTGGTGATCCTAACTAACCTAAAACAGTGAATTTTTACTAGGATTAAATGTCAGGAATTGTGAAAAACTGAGTTTAAATGTATTTGGCTGAGGTTTATGTAAACTTCCGACTTCAACTGTAAGTATAGTATCTTTCACAAGCACATTACATTGAAGTAACTCCATCCATCACTAATCACTGTGTATCACAATAGGGGTGTTTAGACAAATGAGTTTTCTCCTGACCAGGAAGTAGTCTGGTTTCTAGTTATAACATATAACATTGACTATGTGTTCTCTCTCCTGTTCAGGTAGTGTAGCCACCCAGCCTCTGAACTTAGACCCGTGTAACAGGCCCCGGAGACAGGACTGGGATGGAGAGCTGTGTGAGAACGGATCTTTCTACATTTATACCAGAGCGACGATAGAGAGAGGCCTGCAGGTAACTGGCACTATACCCCATCAGGGCCCATAGTCACAAAGCGTTTCCAGGATAGGAGTGCTGGTCTAGGATCAGTTTTCTTTTTCCAATCATTATGAATACGTCTATATGGACAGGGAGCACCTGATCCTAGATCAGCAGCCCTACTCAGATGCTTTATGAATACAGGCCCTGATGTGTATGTCTGCTGCTGGTGGTGAACCCTATTCACCTCAGGGGATCAATAACGTTTATTCATTCAGTGGATGTGAGCCTGACTAGAAACAACATACACACTGAGAGATGGACTGATCTGTGATACGACTAGATATTCTATTGTTAACTGGTGTTTTGAATGCTAATAGAAATGCCCTTTGTGTTGTCTTTCTCAGGGGGGGAAGTGGGCTTACTATGAGATGCTGCCAGAGTACAGTGTGGATATTGATGTGGATATCGACTGGCCCGTGGCAGAACAGAGAGTACTGAGGTAGTCTGAAATCACTGACCTAGAATTTCAAGTTCACTCTCTGTTGAAGTCATTCACTCCGAACCACCTCTCTCTGTCTCTCTTCTCTGTCTCTCTCTCTGTCTGTCTCTGTCTCTCCTCTGTCTGTCTCTGTCTCTCTCTCTCTCTCTGTCTGTCTCTCTCTCTCTCTGTGTCTGTCTCTCTCTGTCTCTCTCTCTGTGTCTGTCTCTCTCTCTGTCTCTCTCTCTCTCTCTGTCTCTCTCTCTCTGCTTCTCTGTCTCCTGTCTCTCTGTCTCTCTCTCTCTCTGTCTCTCTCTGTCTCTCTCTCTCTCTGTCGCTCTCTCTCTGTCTGTCTCTCTCTGTCTCTCTCTGAAAGTGTTTATTTGAATGCACTTTAAATATAATTAGATTTTGTGGTAAAGCAACACAATGAACAATGCTGTAACACAGGGGAGTGGTTGTCCAAATGTATTTCTCTGTGTGTGTTGTTCCTGTCCAGGTTTGGTTACTTTGGCCTGGACAAGCCTGAGGTGGTGCGTCTGCTGCTGTGTAACGTCTCCGGCTGTCTGACTGACGGCCGCGTCCTCATCTCTGTCTCTGGAGAGGAGATGGTCTCAGTCAACACCAGAGATACTATGGGTATCCGCATGCTGCAGAGAGAGGGGGTGGAGGTACAGATACAGAACATGTAGAACACCCACACTGCAGAGAGAGGGAGTGGAGGTACAGATACAGAACATAGAGAACACACACACTGCAGAGAGAGGGGTGGAGGTACAGATACTGTACATACAGAACATATAGAACACACACACTGCAGAGAGAGGGGGTGGAGGTACAGATACAGAACATATAGAACACACACACTGCAGAGAGAGGGAGTGGAGGTACAGATACAGAACATGTAGAACACACACACTGCAGAGAGAGGGGGTGGAGGTACAGATACTGTAGATATAGAACATATAGAACACACACACTGCAGAGAGAGGGAGTGGAGGTACAGATACTATACATATAGAACACACACACACTGCAGAGAGAGGGAGTGGAGGTACAGATACAGAACATATAGAACACACACACTGCAGAGAGAGGGGAGTGGAGGTACAGATACTGTACATATAGAACACACACACTGCAGAAAGAGGGAGTGGAGGTACAGATACTGTACATATAGAACATATAGAACACACACACACTGCAGAGAGAGGGAGTGGAGGTACAGATACTGTACATATAGAACACACACACACTGCAGAGAGAGGGAGTGGAGGTACAGATACTATACATACAGAACTATAGAACACACACTGCAGAGAGAGGGAGTGGAGGTACAGATACTGTACATATAGAACACACACACACTGCAGAGAGAGGGGTGGAGGTACAGATACTGTACATATAGAACATATAGAACACACACACTGCAGAGAGAGGGAGTGGAGGTACAGATACTGTAACATATAGAACACACACACTGCAGAGAGAGGGAGTGGAGGTACAGATACTGTACATATAGAACATATAGAACACACACACTGCAGAGAGAGGGGTGGAGGTACAGATACTGTACATATAGAACATATAGAACACACACACTGCAGAGAGAGGGTGGAGGTACAGATACTGTACATACTGAAATGTAATTGTTCCTTTCAAATGCTGACCTACTGTTTTCTCTCAATCACGTTTGTTACTGTTACTATGATAATTGTTGTAATGTCTATGTTGTAATGTCTATGTTGTATTGTCTATATTGTAATGTCTATGTTGTAATATGAATATCCAGGTGAACAAAAAGGAGAGCAGTCAATCAAAAATCATTCTGGTGTATTACAAGTTGCAACAG
>NW_027005200.1:0-4243 GCF_036934945.1 Oncorhynchus masou masou
AGTGGTTAGAGAGTTGGACTAGTAACCGGAAGGTTGCAAGTTCAAACCCCCGAGCTGACAAGGTACAAATCTGTCGTTCTGCCCCTGAACAGGCAGTTAACCCACTGTTCCTAGGCCGTCATTGAAAATAAGAATTTGTTCTTAACCTCTAGCGTCAAGCAATCCCGTATCCGGGAGCGTAATCATAGCCTCAGGCTCATTAGCATAACGCAACATTAACTATTCATGAAAATCGCAAATGAAATGAAATAAATATATTGGCTCACAAGCTTAGCCTTTTGTTAACAACACTGTCATCTCAGATTTTCAAAATATCAACCATAGCTACACAAGCATTTGTGTAAGAGTATTGATAGCTAGCATAGCATTAAGCCTAGCATTCAGCAGGCAACATTTTCACAAAAACAAGAAAAGCATTCAAATAAAATAATTTACCTTTGAAGAACTTTGGATGTTTTTCAATGAGGAGACTCTCAGTTAGATAGCAAATGTTCAGTTTTTCCAAAAATATTATTTGTGTAGGAGAAATCGCTCCGTTTTGTTCATCACCCTTGGCTAAGAAAAAAAACAGAAAATTCAGTCATTACAACGCCAAACTTTTTTCCAAATGAACTCCATAATATCGACAGAAACATGGCAAACGTTGTTTAGAATCAATCCTCAAGGTGTTTTTCACATATCTATTCGATGATAAATCATTCGTAGCAGTTGCCTTTCTCCTCTGAACCAAATGGAAAAGTGCACGCAGCTGGAGATTGCGCAATAATTTTGATGGAGGACACCAAGCGGACACCTGGTAAATGTAGTCTCTTATGGTCAATCTTCCAATGATATGCCTACAAATATGTCACAATGCTGCAGACACCTTGGGGAAACGACAGAAAGTGTAGGCTCATTCCTGGCGCATTCACAGCCATATAAAGAGACATTGGAACACAGTGCATTCAAAATCTGGGGCATTTCCTGTATGAAATTTCATCTTGGTTTCGCCTGTAGCATTAGTTCTGTGGCACTCACAGACAATATCTTTGCAGTTTTGGAAACGTCAGCGTGTTTTCTTTCCAAAGCTGTCAATTATATGCATAGTCGAGCATCTTTTCGCGACAAAATATCTTGTTTAAAACGGGAACGTTTTTTTTATCCAAAAATTAAAAGAGTGCCCCCTATATCAAAGAAGTTAACTGACTTGGTTAAATAAAGGTTAAAAAATATATATATATATATATTCGATAGGCAATGAGTTGAAAAACTGCAAACCTCAGATTTCCCACTTCCTGGTTGGGTTTTGTCTCAGGTTTTTGCCAGCAATATGGGTTCTGTTATACTCACAGACATCATTAAAAAAGTTTTAGAAACTTCCGAGTGTGTTCTATCCAAATCTACTAATAAATGCATATCTTAGCTTCTGGGCCTGAGTTGCAGGCAGTTTACTCTGGGCACCTTATTCATCCAAGCTACTCAATACTGCCCCCCAGGCATAAGACGTTAATGTACAGTATATGAAAGTGATGCTATGAAAAGGATTCTTTCACCTTATCAAGCTCACTCTGACTGACAAATCCCTGCCTATTACTGTGATTTAAAAAGAGCATATGAAACATTGTTTTTCATTAGACCTACCTGTGCGCCTTCCTTTAAGCACCTCTGTTCGAACACCTCTCATGTCCTTGAACCATACCACATACAGCCATTTGCGGATCTTTTCAGTGTCCATGTGAAAGATAGTTATTGCGAGGTTGGAAAATGTTTAACACCCATATGAAATAAAGGCCTGCAAAGCTTATGGACCCATTACGGACACAGGCAATGAGGCAGTGATCGCTGAGATCCTGGTTGAAGACAGCAGAGGTGTATTTAGAGGGCAGATTGGTCAGGCTGATATCTATGAGGGTGTTGTGTTTACGGATTTGGGATTGTACCTGGTAGGTTCCTTGATAATTTGTGTGAGAAAATGAGTTCATCTCGCTTAGATTGTAGGAAGGCCGGGGTGTTAAGCATATCCCAGTTTAGGTCACCTAACAGTACAAACTCTGAAGCTAAATGGGGGCAATTAATTCACATATGGTGTTCAGGGCACAGCTGGGGGCTGAGGGGGTCTATAACAAGCGGCAACAGTGAGAGACTTATTTCTGGAATGGTGGATTTTTAATAGTAGAAGCTCAAACTGTTTGGGCACAGACCTGTATAGCATGACAGAAATCTGTAGACTATCTCTGCAGTAGATTGCAACTCCACCCCCTTTGGCAGTTCTATCTCGGCGGAAAAGTTGTAGTTGGGGATGGAAATTTCAGATTTTTTTTTTCTTCCTTAGCCAGGATTCAGACACAGCTAGGACATTAGGGTTAGTGGAGTGTGCTAAAGCAGTGAATTAAACAAATTTAGGGAGGAGGCTTCTGATTTTAACATGCATGAAACCCATTGCATTTCAGGTAAAACAACAACCCAATGTTTATATCCCAGGACAAATTAGCTAGCAACAGCAGGCTAGCTAGCTAAATTGCCATAAATGTTTAATGCTTTTCGACCTGTCCCCAAATTTAATATAATTGGTTGTTTGTTTTGATATTTCATCCTGCGTGTCCTGATCGTGTCTGGTGTGGGGGTACAAAATCAACATGTGCGCATCTGGTTTGGTCAGCATGTAAGCCTGTTGTTCACTCTATGGACTTGTATTGTGATTTGTTAATTATAGAACTCCCCCTTGATAAACCAGAACATGTTTACCCAAACGGGGAGTGTTGCACAGTCCAATTCCTTTTAATTTGTGAGTAGGCCTATATTCCTTCATCACTCCAGAGCACAATGTTACCCCTGCTGTAGTGTTTCAATCAGTGAAATACTAGAGGATATTTGCTGAGTAACTATTTGGCCCTGAACTTGCCAAACTGATTTTTTCCACATGTAGTGATGTAGTACTTGGGGTGGTGTCCTGGGGGAGAAGTTACAAAGCCAGAGGAGTAGCAGCGTCTTCATCACAGTGGGGTGCTTATTTGGTTTGGTTTATAGCAGAGTTTCAGCCACTCACTGTTCTACGGCTTGAATGTCATATGTTGATTTGATTCCTGAGTAGCACTGCTCCAGTTTTCATCTGTACAGTGTGACTGCTCGGAAATTGCCTGAAACGTGGCCATTATGTGTGAAACAAGTGTTGGAAAGCTCTTCACACTTCAGTTGTCAACGACAATAGTTCGATTTTCAAGGAAATTTGATCATAGGCCAAGAATGTATAACTTGCTTCACTAAAGTTAACTTTACCTTGTTTCAACTCAAGACATGACTATCCGTCTATGTTGGTATTTAAGCTAAGGTAACTGAGCTATAGGTGATATCTCTGCGCTTATCCCTCGTCAGTATTATGGAATAATTATAATATTAAGGTACAATTTTAATGGAGAAGGCTGATCCGAGAGCAGCGCTGCCTTTCATTTGATCCTATTAGTTTTGACACATGCCTCGACGACGCACTTAGTGAACATTTCTCTGTGTGGTGTTTTGGGAAACACGTTACATCTTCGGAAGGATGCATCCTTAACACTCGCAAGCCTAAGTTCCATCGCTATCGGAAACCAGGCCCTGGTGTGCACTCAAACGTCTGTATTATTGTCCTATTGCCTGGGTTGCATTCATTTGGTACAATTGGTATAGTGTTTTAAAAATGGAATATGAAAATGAACTTTCCCAATTGGTAGTGCCTGCTTTGTTAAAACATTTTTTTATCCTGCTTCATCCTCACTGAATGCATCCATTGGGTCTGATGCCATTGCAAAGCACTCATCAACCCTGATTTTCACGCTCCTCTCTCATTGCAGTCTATGCCTGGAAGGGGATGACCGACGAGGAGTATGTCTGGTGCATTGAGCAGACCATCTACTGGAAGGATGGCCAGCCCCTCAACATGATCCTGGATGACAGCGGCAACCTCACCAAAAGAAGTACCCCATACTGCTGTCAGGTATGGGACCTAGCTATCTCTGACTTACAACTCTCCGGGCCTCAGGCCTCTCATACTGCTGCTTAATTAAAGAAGCAGGGCACCATATTGCTACAAACATTGAAGGGCTAAGGAGGACAGTGGTATTCACATGTCCCACTTCGCTCCTTCCCCCTTGGCCCTAACTGGATCCGAAGGGTACTGAAGTGAAATACCGTTTAGTAGTGGAGCTCACATTTTGCTTTCGCCTTACAAAAATGTAAACATGAGGTTTTGATATTTAGCCAATGCCCCTGCATTTGACTTGTCACA
>NW_027005201.1:0-2500 GCF_036934945.1 Oncorhynchus masou masou
TCTGTCTGTCTGTCTGTCCCTCTGTCTGTCTGTCCGTCCCTCTGTCTGTCCTTCCCTCTGTCTGCCTGTCCGTCCCTATCTCTCTGTCTGCCTGTCCGTCCCTATCTCTCTGTCTGTCTGTCCGTCCCTCTGTCTGTCTGTCCGTCCCTCTGTCTGTCTGTCCGTCCCTCTCTCTCTGTATGTCCGTCCGTCCCTCTCTCTCTGTCTGTCCGTCCCTCTGTCTGTCTGTCCGTCCCTCTGTCTGCCTGTCCGTCCCTCTCTCTCTGTCTGTCTGTCCATCCCTCTCTCTCTGTCTGTCCGTCCCTCTGTCTGTCCGTCCCTCTGTCTGTCCGTCCCTCTGTCTGTCCGTCCCTCTGTCTGTCCGTCCCTATCTGCTCTGTCCGTCTCTCTCTCTCGTCCTCTCTCTCTCTCTGTCCGTCCCTCTCTCTCTCTCTCTGTCCGTCCCCCTCTCTCTCTCTCTCTGTCCGTCCCCCTCTCTCTCTCTCTGTCCGTCCCTCTCTCCGTCTCTCTCCTCTGTCCGTCCCCCTCTCTCTCTCTCTCTCTGTCCGTCCCCTCTCTCTCTCTCTCTGTCCGTCCCCTCTCTCTCTCTCTGTCCGTCCCTCTCTCTCTCTCTCTCTGTCCGTCCCCCTCTCTCTCTCTCTCTCTGTCCGTCCCCCTCTCTCTCTCTCTCTCTGTCCGTCCCCCTCTCTCTCTCTCTCTCTGTCCGTCCCTCTCTCTCTCTCTCTCTCTGTCCGTCCCCCTCTCTCTCTCCCTCTCTCTGTCCGTCCCCTCTCTCTCTCTGTCTGCCCCCTTCTCTCTCTGTCCGTCCCCCTCTCTCTCTCTCTCTCTCTGTCCGTCCCCTCTCTCTCTCTCTGTCCGTCCCCTCTCTCTCTCTCTCTCTGTCCGTCCCCTCTCTCTCTCTCTCTCTCTGTCCGTCCTCCTCTCTCTCTCTGTCCGTCCCTCTCTCTCTCTCTCTCTGTCCGTCCCCTCTCTCTCTCTCTCTGTCCGTCCCCTCTCTCTCTCTCTCTCTGTCCGTCCCCTCTCTCTCTCTCTGTCCGTCCCTCTCTCTCTCTCTCTCTGTCCGTCCCCTCTCTCTCTCTCTCTCTGTCCGTCTCCCTCTCTCTCTCTGTCCGTCCCTCTCTCTCTCTCTCTGTCCGTCCCCTCTCTCTGTCCGTCCCTCTCTGTCTCGTCCGTCCCCTCTCTCTCTGTCCGTCCCCTCTCTCTCTGTCAGTCTCTCTCTCTGTCCGTCCCTCTCTCTCTCTCTGTCCGTCCGCCTCTCTCTCTCTCTCTCTGTCCGTGTCCCTCTCTCTCTCTCTGTCCGTGTCCCTTTCTCTCTCTGTCCGTGTCCCTCTCTCTCTCTCTCTCTGTCCGTGTCCCTCTCTCTCTGTCCGTGTCCCTCTCTCTCTCTCTCTGTCCGTGTCCCTCTCTCTCTCTCTCTGTCCGTGTCCCTCTCTCTCTCTGTCCGTGTCCCTCTCTCTCTCTCTGTCCGTGTCCCTCTCTCTCTCTCTCTGTCCGTGTCCCTCTCTCTCTCTCTCTGTCCGTGTCCCTCTCTCTCTCTCTCTGTCCGTGTCCCTCTCTCTCTCTCTCTGTCCGTGTCCCTCTCTCTCTCTCTCTGTCCGTGTCCCTCTCTCTCTCTGTCCGTGTCCCTCTCTCTCTGTCCGTCCCTCTCTCTGTCCCTCTCTCTCTCTCTGTCCCTCTCTCTGTCCGTCTCTCTCTGTCTGTCCCTCTCTCTCTGTCTGTCTGTCCGTCCCTCTCTCTCTGTCTGTCTGTCCGTCCCTCTCTCTCTGTCTGTCTGTCCGTCCTCTCTCTCTCTGTCTGTCCGTCCCTCTCTCTCTGTCTGTCCGTCCCTCCCTCTCTGTCTGTCCGTCCCTCCCTCTCTGTCTGTCTGTCCGTCCCTCTGTCTGTCCGTCCCTCTCTCTCGTCCGTCCTTCTCTCTCTCTGTCTGTCCGTCCCTCTCTCTGTCTGTCTGTCCGTCCCTCTGTCTGTCCGTCCCTCTGTCTGTCCGTCCCTCTGTCTGTCCGTCCCTCTGTCTGTCCGTCCCTCTGTCTGTCCGTCCCTCTCTCTCGTCCGTCCCTCTCTCTCTGTCTGCCTGTCCGTCCCTCTCTCTCTGTCTGCCTGTCCGTCCCTACTCTCTCTGTCTGCCTGTCCGTCCCTCTCTCTCTGTCTGTATGTCTGTCCGTCCCTCTGTCTGTCCGTCCTTCTCTCTCTGTCTGTCCGTCCGTCCCTCTGTCTGTCTGCCTGTCCGTCCCTCTCTCTCTGTCTGCCTGTCCGTCCTCTCTCTCTGTCTGCCTGTCCGTCCCTCTCTCTCTGTCTGCCTGTCCGTCCCTCTCTCTCTGTCTGCCTGTCCGTCCCTCTCTCTCTGTCTGTCTGTCCGTCCCTCTCTCTCTGTCTGTCCGTCCCTCTCTCTCTGTCTGTCTGTCCGTCCGTCCCTCTCTGTCTGTCTGTCCGTCCGTCTGTCTGTCTGCCTGTCCGTCCCTCTCTCTCTTTTTGTCTGTCCCTCTGTCTGTCCGTCCCTCTGTCT
>NW_027005202.1:0-4240 GCF_036934945.1 Oncorhynchus masou masou
GTCCAGTATCTACCTGTAAGTACCTGGTCTTAGCCCTACCTCTATGTCCAGTATCTACCTGTAAGTACCTGGTCTTGGGCTCTACCTCTATGTCCAGTATCTACCTGTAAGTACCTGGTCTTAGCCCATACCTCTATGTCCAGTATCTACCTGTAAGTACCTGGTCTTAGCTCTACCTCTATGTCCAGTATCTACCTGTAAGTACCTGGTCTTAGCCCATACCTCTATGTCCAGTATCTACCTGTAAGTACCTGGTCTTAGCTCTATCCTCTATGTCCAGTATCTACCTGTAAGTACCTGGTCTTAGCTCCACCTCTATGTCCAGTATCTACCTGTAAGTACCTGGTCTTAGCTCTACCTCTATGTCCAGTATCTACCTGTAAGTACCTGGTCTTAGCTCTACCTCTATGTCCAGTATCTACCTGTAAGTACCTGGTCTTAGCCCATCCTCTATGTCCAGTATCTACCTGTAAGTACCTGGTCTTAGCTCTACCTCTATGTCCAGTATCTACCTGTAAGTACCTGGTCTTAGCCCATCCTCTATGTCCAGTATCTACCTGTAAGTACCTGGTCTTAGCCCATCCTCTATGTCCAGTATCTACCTGTAAGTACCTGGTCTTAGCTCTACCTCTATGTCCAGTATCTACCTGTAAGTACCTGGTCTTAGCTCTACCTCTATGTCCAGTATCTACCTGTAAGTACCTGGTCTTAGCCCATCCTCTATGTCCAGTATCTACCTGTAAGTACCTGGTCTTAGCCCATCCTCTATGTCCAGTATCTACCTGTAAGTACCTGGTCTTAGCTCTACCTCTATGTCCAGTATCTACCTGTAAGTACCTGGTCTTAGCCCATCCTCTATGTCCAGTATCTACCTGTAAGTACCTGGTCTTAGCCCATACCTCTATGTCCAGTATCTACCTGTAAGTACCTGGTCTTAGCCCATCCTCTATGTCCAGTATCTACCTGTAAGTACCTGGTCTTAGCCCATCCTCTATGTCCAGTATCTACCTGTAAGTACCTGGTCTTAGCCCATCCTCTATGTCCAGTATCTACCTGTAAGTACCTGGTCTTAGCTCTACCTCTATGTCCAGTATCTACCTGTAAGTACCTGGTCTTAGCCCATCCTCTATGTCCAGTATCTACCTGTAAGTACCTGGTCTTAGCCCATCCTCTATGTCCAGTATCTACCTGTAAGTACCTGGTCTTAGCTCCATCCTCTATGTCCAGTATCTACCTGTAAGTACCTGGTCTTAGCCCATCCTCTATGTCCAGTATCTACCTGTAAGTACCTGGTCTTAGCTCTACCTCTATGTCCAGTATCTACCTGTAAGTACCTGGTCTTAGCTCTACCTCTATGTCCAGTATCTACCTGTAAGTACCTGGTCTTAGCCCATCCTCTATGTCCAGTATCTACCTGTAAGTACCTGGTCTTAGCCCATCCTCTATGTCCAGTATCTACCTGTAAGTACCTGGTCTTAGCCCATCCTCTATGTCCAGTATCTACCTGTAAGTACCTGGTCTTAGCCCATCCTCTATGTCCAGTATCTACCTGTAAGTACCTGGTCTTAGCCCATCCTCTATGTCCAGTATCTACCTGTAAGTACCTGGTCTTAGCCCATCCTCTATGTCCAGTATCTACCTGTAAGTACCTGGTCTTAGCCCATCCTCTATGTCCAGTATCTACCTGTAAGTACCTGGTCTTAGCCCATCCTCTATGTCCAGTATCTACCTGTAAGTACCTGGTCTTAGCCCATCCTCTATGTCCAGTATCTACCTGTAAGTACCTGGTCTTAGCCCATCCTCTATGTCCAGTATCTACCTGTAAGTACCTGGTCTTAGCCCATCCTCTATGTCCAGTATCTACCTGTAAGTACCTGGTCTTAGCCCATCCTCTATGTCCAGTATCTACCTGTAAGTACCTGGTCTTAGCCCATCCTCTATGTCCAGTATCTACCTGTAAGTACCTGGTCTTAGCCCATCCTCTATGTCCAGTATCTACCTGTAAGTACCTGGTCTTAGCCCATCCTCTATGTCCAGTATCTACCTGTAAGTACCTGGTCTTAGCCCATCCTCTATGTCCAGTATCTACCTGTAAGTACCTGGTCTTAGCCCATCCTCTATGTCCAGTATCTACCTGTAAGTACCTGGTCTTAGCTCTACCTCTATGTCCAGTATCTACCTGTAAGTACCTGGTCTTAGCCCATCCTCTATGTCCAGTATCTACCTGTAAGTACCTGGTCTTAGCCCATCCTCTATGTCCAGTATCTACCTGTAAGTACCTGGTCTTAGCCCATCCTCTATGTCCAGTATCTACCTGTAAGTACCTGGTCTTAGCCCATCCTCTATGTCCAGTATCTACCTGTAAGTACCTGGTCTTAGCCCATCCTCTATGTCCAGTATCTACCTGTAAGTACCTGGTCTTAGCCCATCCTCTATGTCCAGTATCTACCTGTAAGTACCTGGTCTTAGCCCATACCTCTATGTCCAGTATCTACCTGTAAGTACCTGGTCTTAGCCCATCCTCTATGTCCAGTATCTACCTGTAAGTACCTGGTCTTAGCCCATCCTCTATGTCCAGTATCTACCTGTAAGTACCTGGTCTTAGCCCATCCTCTATGTCCAGTATCTACCTGTAAGTACCTGGTCTTAGCCCATCCTCTATGTCCAGTATCTACCTGTAAGTACCTGGTCTTAGCTCTACCTCTATGTCCAGTATCTACCTGTAAGTACCTGGTCTTAGCCCATCCTCTATGTCCAGTATCTACCTGTAAGTACCTGGTCTTAGCCCATCCTCTATGTCCAGTATCTACCTGTAAGTACCTGGTCTTAGCCCATCCTCTATGTCCAGTATCTACCTGTAAGTACCTGGTCTTAGCCCATCCTCTATGTCCAGTATCTACCTGTAAGTACCTGGTCTTAGCCCATCCTCTATGTCCAGTATCTACCTGTAAGTACCTGGTCTTAGCCCATCCTCTATGTCCAGTATCTACCTGTAAGTACCTGGTCTTAGCTCTACCTCTATGTCCAGTATCTACCTGTAAGTACCTGGTCTTAGCCCATCCTCTATGTCCAGTATCTACCTGTAAGTACCTGGTCTTAGCTCCATCCTCTATGTCCAGTATCTACCTGTAAGTACCTGGTCTTAGCCCATCCTCTATGTCCAGTATCTACCTGTAAGTACCTGGTCTTAGCCCATCCTCTATGTCCAGTATCTACCTGTAAGTACCTGGTCTTAGC
This sequence comes from Oncorhynchus masou masou, assembly GCF_036934945.1. Classification (NCBI taxonomy): domain Eukaryota; kingdom Metazoa; phylum Chordata; class Actinopteri; order Salmoniformes; family Salmonidae; genus Oncorhynchus; species Oncorhynchus masou. Next base: position 3,238 of record NW_027005202.1, read on the forward strand.
CCATACCTCTATGTCCAGTATCTACCTGTAAGTACCTGGTCTTAGCTCCATCCTCTATGTCCAGTATCTACCTGTAAGTACCTGGTCTTAGCCCATCCTCTATGTCCAGTATCTACCTGTAAGTACCTGGTCTTAGCCCATCCTCTATGTCCAGTATCTACCTGTAAGTACCTGGTCTTAGCTCCATCCTCTATGTCCAGTATCTACCTGTAAGTACCTGGTCTTAGCCCATCCTCTATGTCCAGTATCTACCTGTAAGTACCTGGTCTTAGCCCATCCTCTATGTCCAGTATCTACCTGTAAGTACCTGGTCTTAGCTCCATCCTCTATGTCCAGTATCTACCTGTAAGTACCTGGTCTTAGCCCATCCTCTATGTCCAGTATCTACCTGTAAGTACCTGGTCTTAGCCCATCCTCTATGTCCAGTATCTACCTGTAAGTACCTGGTCTTAGCCCATCCTCTATGTCCAGTATCTACCTGTAAGTACCTGGTCTTAGCCCATCCTCTATGTCCAGTATCTACCTGTAAGTACCTGGTCTTAGCCCATCCTCTATGTCCAGTATCTACCTGTAAGTACCTGGTCTTAGCCCATCCTCTATGTCCAGTATCTACCTGTAAGTACCTGGTCTTAGCTCTACCTCTATGTCCAGTATCTACCTGTAAGTACCTGGTCTTAGCCCATCCTCTATGTCCAGTATCTACCTGTAAGTACCTGGTCTTAGCCCATCCTCTATGTCCAGTATCTACCTGTAAGTACCTGGTCTTAGCCCATCCTCTATGTCCAGTATCTACCTGTAAGTACCTGGTCTTAGCCCATCCTCTATGTCCAGTATCTACCTGTAAGTACCTGGTCTTAGCCCATCCTCTATGTCCAGTATCTACCTGTAAGTACCTGGGTCTTAGCCCATACCTCTATGTCCAGTATCTACCTGTAAGTACCTGGTCTTAGGCCCATCCTCTATGTCCAGTATCTACCTGTAAGTACCTGGCCCTAGCCCATCC
>NW_027005203.1:0-4239 GCF_036934945.1 Oncorhynchus masou masou
TCTTTCTTTAACTCTCTCTCTCTTTCCTTGCTCTCTCTCTCTTTCTTTAATACTCTCTCTCTTTCTTTAATTCTCTCTCTTTCTTTAATTCTCTCTCTTTCTTTAATTCTCTCTCTCTCTTTCTTTAACTCTCTCTCTTTCTTTAACTCTCTCTCTTTCTTTAACTCTCTCTCTTTCTTTAATTCTCTCTCTCTTTCTTTAACTCTCTCTCTCTTTCTTTAATTCTCTCTCTCTTTCTTTAACTCTCTCTCTCTTTCTTTAATTCTCTCTCTCTTTCTTTAATTCTCTCTCTCTTTCTTTAACTCTCTCTCTCTTTCTTTAATTCTCTCTCTCTTTCTTTAACTCTTTCTCTCTTTCTTTAATTCTCTCTCTCTCTGTGGAAAGGGTTTTACACCCAAAAGGGTTCTACCTGGGGGAAAAAGGTTTCTTCAAAGGGTTCTCCTCTGTGGACAGCTGAAGAACTCTTTCAGGTTGTAGACAGCAGTGTAGTAAAGATAGTGGGCCCTGGCTGGGGATTCAGTGGGTCTGGAAACGTCTGACAGCAGGACAGGGCCAGATGCACTGATGCAGTGAGAGAGACACACACACACACAAAAAGCAGAAAATAGTGATTAGGTGTGTGTGTGGTGTGTGTGTGTGTGTGTGTGTGTGTGTAGTGTGTGTGTGTGTGTGTGTGTGTGTGTGTGTGTGTGTGTGTGTGTGTGTGTGTGTGTGTGTGTGTGTGTGTGTGTGTGTGTGTGTGTGCGTGTGTGTACTGTGGACCCAGCACTAGGGAGAGACGTTTTCGTCCATCTGTCTGTCCTGACAAATGAGGTGCATCAAAGAGATCCGGTGTCTTTATGTGCAAACTGCAAACTGCACACACACACACACACACACACACACACACACATACACACACACACACACACACACACACACACACACACACACACACACACACACACACACACACACACACACACACACACACACACACACACACACACACACACACACCTAATCACTATTTTTCTGCTTTTTCTGCTGTGTTCAAAGCCTTATTCATATACGCATTAGTCATATCTGGAAATAGCCCCAAAACGTTCCATCTCTCCTGCCTGTTTCTGTGCCAGGTATGAATAGTATTGGAGCAGCTGTGACTAAGTGCCTGGTGTATCTACAGCATTAACCTGTACTAACTCCCTGATAGAGGAAGCAAGGAGGGAGAGGAGAAGGGGAGTGGAGGAGTTAGAGAGTGGAGGAAGACAAGTGAGTGGAGGGATATGAGGGAGAGAGGAGGATGGAGTAGAGGTAGTATAGAGGTGGAGGGTGGAAAGGGAGAGAGGGAGGAGAGGAGAGGAGAGGAGAGGAGAGGAGAGGAGAGGAGGAGAGGAGAGGAGAGGAGAGGAGAGGAGAGGAGAGGAGAGGGAGAGGAGGAGAGGAGAGGAGAGGAGAGGAGAGGAGAGGGAGAGGGAGAGGAGGAGGAGAGGAGAGGAGAGGAGAGGAGAGAGAGAGAGAGAGAGAGAGAGAGAGACAGAGACTTCCACAAAGCTGTGAACGATCTGAGAGACAAGGCAAGAAGGGCATTCTATGCCATCAAAAGGAAAATAAATTTCAACATACCAATTAGGATCTGGCTAAAAATACTTGAATCCGTCATAGAGCCCATTGCCCTTTACGGTTGTGAGGTCTGGGGTCCACTCAACCAACCAATACTTCACAAAATGGGACAAACACCAAATTGAGACTCTGCATACAGAATTCTGCAAAAATATCCTCTGTGTACAACGTAGAACACCAAATAATGCATGCAGAGCAGAATTAGGCCGATACCCACTAATTATCAAAATCCAGAAAAGAGCTGTTAAATTCTACAACCACCTAAAAGGAAGCGATTCCCAAACCTTCCATAACAAAGCCATCACCTACAGAGAGATGAACCTGGAGAAGAGTCCCTAAGCAAGCTGGTCCTAGGGCTCTGTTCACAAACACAAACATACCCCACAGAGCCCCAGGACAGCAGCACAATTCGACCCAACCAAATGATTGGAAAACAAAAAGATAATTACTTTACACATTGGAAAGAATTAACAAAAAAAACAGAGCAAACTAGAATGCTATTTGGCCCTAAACAGAGAGTACACAGTGGTAGAATACCAGCCCACTGTGACTGACCCAAACTTAAGGAAAGCTTTGACTATGTACAGACTTACTGAGCATAGCCTTGCTATTGAGAAAGGCCGCCGTAGACAGACATGGCTCTCAAGAGAAGACAGGCTATGTGCTCATGCCCACAAAAGGAGGTGGAAACTGAGCTGCACTTCCTAAACTCCTGTCCAACGTATGACCATATTAGAGATACATATTTCCCTCAGATTACACAGATCCACAAAGAATTCGAAAAAACAAATCCAATTTTGATAAACTCCCATATCTACAGGGTGAAATTCCACAGTGTGCCATCACAGCAGCAAGATTTATGACCTGTTGCCACAACAAAAGGGCAACCAGTGAAGAACAAACACCATTGTAAATACAACCCATATTAGATGTTTTTATTTTCCCTTGTGTACTTTAACCATTTGTATATCGTTACAACATCGTTACAACACTGTATATATATAATATGACATTTGTAATGCCTTTATTGTTTCTGAAACTTCTGTATGTGTAATGTTTACTGTTCATTTTTATTGTTTATTTCACTTTTGTATATTATCTACCTCACTTGCTTTGGCAATGTTAACACATGTTTCCCATGCCAATAAAGCCCCTTGAATTGAATTGAGAGAGAGAGAGAGAGAGAGAGAGAGAGAGAGAGAGAGAGAGAGAGAGAGAGAGAGAGAGAGGCTGGAGGAGTAGATGGAGGTCTCAAGGTGATGACATGAGTGGATACAGAACACTTCATTAGAGTAAAGGAGTGTGTCAGGTCAGCACCACCTGGCTTTCTAGCTTTGACACCTGTGTGTGTGTGTGTGTGTGTGTGTGTGTGTGTGTGTGTGTGTGTGTGTGTGTGTGTGTGTGTGTGTGTGTGTGTGTGTGTGTGTGTGTGTGTGTGTGTGTGTGTGTGTGTGTGTGTGTGTGTCAGTGTGAGAGTGAAAATGCAACGAAAAGAATTGAGCGAATAGTGTCAGTCTCTGGTAGATGGAAAGCTTCCATGTAGACACTGTTACATACTGTAACATCCTCCATACTAGTAGATGGAAAGCTTCCATGTAGACACTGTTACATACTGTAACATCCTCCATACTAGTAGATGGAAAGCTTCCATGTAGACACTGTTACATACTGTAACATCCTCCATACTAGACAGATGGAAAGCTTCCATGTAGACACTGTTACATACTGTAACATCCTCCATACTAGTAGATGGAAAGCTTCCATGTAGACACTGTTACATACTGTAACATCCTCCATACTAGTAGATGGAAAGCTTCCATGTAGACACTGTTTCATACTGTAACATCCTCCATACAAATAGATGGAAAGCTTCGATGTAGACACTGTCACATACTGTAACATCCTCCATACTAAGTAGATGGAAAGCTTCCATGTTGACACTGTTACATACTGTAACATCCTCCATACTAATAGATGGAAAGCTTCCATGTAGACACTGTTACATACTGTAACATCCTCCATACTAGTAGATGGAAAGCTTCCATGGCCATCGAAAGATATCAGCATCCTCCGTACCAAGACAGCCTGTGTAAAGAGGTGTGAAGAGAGAGGGATAAATGGGCTGCATTGAGGATGGTAGATACTTCATGGACTACTTCAGTCACTTTCTGTGCTCCAACCCGTGTGGTCCTGCTAAGTGCGTGAATATGTGAGTGGCCGCCTGTTAACCTACCAGACTGAGACAAGCTGTGACATCAGTAGCCCAGACTACCCACGCTCCCCGTGCTGGGCCCTGCATGACCCTCGCGTGCAGCCGCTTCCTCATTCCCGGTCTTTTTCTCTGTCATGTGCGATGTCGTGCGCGTGCGTGTGTGTGTGTGTGTGTGTGTGTGTCTGTCCATTCTTGCTCTTAGTGTCGTGACAGGAGTGGGGCTGACCTATCTAGTTGACTTCACGCAATGTCCTGGGTAGTTGCTAATGTCTGTCCTAGGTTGGGGTTATGTTGATGCGAATGTTGTGAGAACATTCATGGGTCTTATTGGGCTCGCTCCGTTGACCAGGATGATTCTGTCTGCCCTTCTCTCTCTCTCTCTGTCTCTCTCTCTCTCTCTCTCTCTCTCACTCTTTCTCTCTCTC
>NW_027005204.1:0-4239 GCF_036934945.1 Oncorhynchus masou masou
TTCTTCTTGATTATCCTTATTCCGGGATCGTGAATACAGCCTCAGGCTCATTACCATAACGCAACGTTAACGATTTATGAAAATCGCAAATGAAATGAAAGTGCTAGCTCTCAAGCTTAGCCTTTTCTTAACAACACTCATCTCAGATTTTCAAAATATGCTTTTGAACCATAGCAAAACAAGCATTTGTGTAAGAGTATTGATAGCTAGCGTAGCATTTAGCATAGCATTTAGCGGGCAACATTTGCACAAAAACCAGAAAAGGATTCAAATAAAATCATTTACCTTTGAAGAACTTCGGATGTTTTCAATGAGGAGACTCTCAGTTATATAGCAAATGTTCAGTTTTTCCTGAAAGATTCTTCATGTATGAGAAATCTCTCCGTTTTGTACATCACGTTTGGGTAACAAAAAAAACTGAAAATTCAGTCATCAAAACGGCGAATTGTTTTCCAAATTAACTCCATAATATCGACTGAAACACGGCAAACGCTGTTTAGAATCAATCCTCAAGGTGTTTTTCACATATCTCTTCATTGATATTTCGTTTGTGGAAGTCTACTTTCACCTCTGAATCGCTTGGAAAAAGACGTGGAGCTGAAGATGATGCACCAATTTCGACGGAGGACACCGGGCGGACACCAGGCAAATGTAGTCTCTTATGGTCAATCTTCCAATGATATGCCTACAAATACGTCACAATGCTGCAGACACCTTGGGGAAACGATAGATCGGGCAGGCTCATTCCTTGCACATTCACAGCCATATAAGGAGACAATGAAAAACAGAGCCTCAAAAATCCTGCTCATTTCCTGTTTGAAGTTTCATCTTGGTTTCGCCTGTAGCATCAGTTCTGGGGCACTCACAGACAATATCTTTGCAGTTTTCGTGCTGTGAAAGAGAGTCGGATCAAAATGCAGCGTGTAGATTGAGATCCATGTTTAATTAACAAACGTAAACACGAATCAAATACAAATACTACAAAACAAAGAACGTAATGAACGTAACGAAAACCGAAACAGCCTATACTTGTGTAAACTAACACAGAGACAGGAACAAGGTCACTAAGGACAATCACTCACGAAACACACAAAGAATATGGCTGCCTAAATATGGTTCCCAATCAGAGACAACGATAATCACCTGACTCTGATTGAGAACCGCCTCAGGCAGCCATAGACTAACGCTAGACATCCCACAAAACCCCAAGACAAAAACACACCACAATAACCCATGTCACACCCTGGCTTGCCCGAATAAATGAAGAATAAACATAATATATTTCGACCAGGGCGTGACAGAACCCCCCCCTAAGGTGCGGACTCCCGGACGCACATCAAAACAATAGGGAGGGTCCGGGTGGGCGTCTGTCCATGGTGGCTGCTCCAGCTCCAGCGCGGGACGTGGAACCCACTCTATAAATGTCTTAGTCCCCCCTACTCGCGTCCTAGGATAGTCCACCTTCGCCGCCGACCAAGGCCTAGTAGTCCTCACCCAGAATCCCACTGGACTGAGGTGCAGCTCGGGACATGGACTGAGGTGCAGCTCGGGACAGAGGTGCAGCTCGGGACAGAGGGGCAGCTCGGGACAGAGGGGCAGCTCGGGACAGAGGGGCAGCTCGGGACAGAGGGGAAGCTCAGCACTGAGGGGAAGCTCAGCACTGAGGGGAAGCTCGGGACTGAGAGGAAGCCCAGCACTAAGAGGAAGCCCAGCACTGAGAGGAAGCTCAGGCAGGTATTTGGCTCCGGCAGATCCTGGCTGGCTGGTGGATCTGGAAGAGTCTGGTTGACTGGCGGATCTGGAAGAATCTGGTTGACTAGCAGATCTGGAAGAGTCTGGTTGACTGGCAGATCTGGAAGAGTCTGGTTTACTGGCAGATCTGGAAGAGTCTGGTTGACTGGCAGATCTGGAAGAGTCTGGCTGACTGGCAGATCTGGAAGAGTCTGGCTGACTGCCGGATCTGGAAGAGTCTGGCTGACTGGCGGTTCCGGCAGATCCTGGCTGACTGGCGGTTCTGGGCAGACTGGCGGCACTGGGCAGACTGGCGGCACTGGGAAGACTGGCGGCACTGGCGGTGCTGGGCAGACTGGTGGCACTGGGCAGACTGGCGGCACTGTGCAGACTGGCGGCACTGGCGGCGCTGGGCAGACTGGCGGCACTGGCGGCGCTGGGCAGACTGGCGGCTCCTTGCAGACTGGCAGCTCTGGCTGCTTCATGCAGACTGACAGCTCTGGCTGCTCCATGCAGGCTGGCAGCTCTGGCTGCCCCATGCAGGCTGGCAGCTCTGGCTGCTCCATGCAGGCTGGCAGCTCTGGCTGCGCTGAACAGGCAGGAGACTCCAGCAGCGCAGGAGAGGAGGAAGGCTCTGGCTGCGCTGAACAGGCGAGGCGCACAGTAGGTCTGATGCGTGATGCTGGCACTGGTGGTACTGGGCAGAGGACACGCACAGGAAGCCTGGTGCGGGGAGCTGCCACCGGAGGGCTGGGGTGTGGATGTGGTACTGGGTAGACCGGACCGTGCAGGCGCACTGGAGCTCTTGAGCACCGAGCCTGCCCAACCTTACCTGGCTCGATGCCCATTCTAGCCCGGCCGATACGAGGAGCTGGAATATACAGCACCAGGCTATGCACCCGCAATGGGGAAACCGTGCGCACCACTGCATAACACGGTGCCTGCCCGTTCTCTCTGGCCCCCCGGTAAGCACAGGGAGTTTGCACAGGTCTCCTACCTGGCGTAGCCCTACTCCCTGTTAGCCCCCCCCCAAGAAATTTTTGGGGCTGACTCCCGGGCTTCCTTGCCAACCATGTTCCCTCATAACGCCGGCTCCTCTCTCCGGCTGCCTCTGCTCTCCTAAGTGCCTCCACCTGTTCCCATGGGAGGCGATCTCTTCCAGCCAGTATTTCCTCCCATGTGTAGCAACCCTTGCCATCCAATATATCGTCCCATGTCCAATCCTCATTGCGCCGCTGTTGCTGCATTTGTTGCTTCTCCTGTGGCTCCTGCCTGTTGACACGCTGCTTGGTCCGTTTGTGGTGGGTGGTTCTGTGACGGTTTTCATGCGGTGAAAGAGTCGGACCAAAATGCAGCGTGTAGATTGCGATCCATGTTTAATGAACAAACGTAAACACGAATCAAATACAAATACTACAAAACAAAGAACGTAACAAAAACCAAAACAGCCTATACTTGTGTAAACTAACACAGAGACAGGAACAAGGACACTAAGGACAATCACCCACGAAACACACAAAGAATATGGCTGCCTAAATTTGGTTCCCAATCAGAGACAACGATAATCACCTGACTCTGATTGAGAACACCTCAGGCAGCCATAGACTAACGCTAGACATCCCACAAAACCCCAAGACAAAAACACACCACAATAACCCATGTCACACCCTGGCCTGACCGAATAAATGAAGAATAAACATAATATATTTCGACCAGGGCGTGACAGGATCATAGCTTTTACCTCGATTCACCTGGTCAGTTTATGTCACTGAAAGAAGAGGTATTCATAATGTTCTTTGTATACTCAGTGTACTTGGCATGTAGGTTTTTCATTTACGAATAGAGCAAATTGGGATATGAGGGAGTGGAATTTTGCAGGCAATATGCAAATTAAATACTTAGTATATATTTTCTATTGTTCTTGCAGATTATATTGTTTTTGCTGACATTTCTGTAGTATTTACTATAATATTTGACAGTATACTACAAAATGTTATACTACACCGAACAGAAATATAAATGCAAATTGCAACAATTTCATTTTTTTTAACTGAGTTACAATTCATATACGAAAATCAGTCAATTGAAATAATTGATTTAGGCTCTAATCTATGGATTTCGCACGACTGGGTAATAAGATATGCATCTGTTGGTCACAGATTCCTTAAAAAAAGGTAGGGGAATGGATCAGAAAACCCGTCAGTGTGTGATGTGACTAGGGCTGTGGCAGTCATGACATTTTGTCAGTCGGTTATTGTCATGCAAAAGTCTCATGGTAATTGACCGTTGATGAACATAAAAAAACTGTTCAGCAGATCCAGGCCAACATGCATACAAGCCACTGATGAACCTTGGGAACATCTACATTTTAAAAAGTAAATACACAACATCACAATAAATCCATTATTCAATTTAGGCAGGTTTAAAGAAACATTATGCTATGAAGAAAATGTATTTCAGAAGAACAGAATATGAGTTGGCCTACTGTATGTTATCTGACTATGCACC
>NW_027005205.1:0-4239 GCF_036934945.1 Oncorhynchus masou masou
CGCGTCAAATAATGTTATTTGACTTGTCGAAAAGCCAACATCACCCATGACAGAGAACGGTCTAGGACAATGAATTCCATTATCTTGGCGTTAATGGATTTCGCCTTTGAATTGTCTTGCTAAAATGTTCTTACTCTTTCAAATGACTGCTCAACTTGTTGACTGCTCGATCCACACAGCAGATATTGTGATCTAGGTTAGGAATTTCTAAATCATTGCTAAGAATAATTAAAATGACTGTAGTTTGATTTTGAATGAAAGACCAAGAGGATAAACAAGGTATTCGGGATGCACAATATATCGGTGTGTTGCACGTGTAGCGAGAAGTTTTATGTTGCGTCATTACGTCATGTACATGCATATATAGGTATGCAAGTCAGCTTTGACATTGGTTTTGCACATCAGCTTGAAACTAAACATTGGGCCGATACCGATATGTTCACCGATATATTGTGCATCCCGAATACCTTGTTTATCCTCTTGGTCTTATATTCAAAATCAAACCTTTAATTAAAGAAACATAATTGAAAGAAATAATACATTCTTATCATAAAACAAATATTTTTTGTCAAATATATGTGTGCCATAATTATTGGCACCCCTTCATTCAATACTTTGTAAAACCTCCCTTTGCCAGGATAACAGCTCTGAGTCTTCTCCTATAATGCGTAATGAGGTTGGAGAACACATGGCAAGGGATCTGAGACCATTCCTCCATACAGAATCTCTCCAGATCCTTCAGATTCCGAGGTCCATGCCTGTGGACTCTCCTCTTCAGCTCATCCCACAGTTTTAGGTCAGGGGACTGGAATGGTCATGGCAGAACCTTGATTCTGTGGTCAGTGAACCATTTTTGTGTTGATTTTGAGGTGTGCTTTGGATCATTGTCCTGCTGGAAGATCCAACCACAGCCCAGTTTAAGCTTCCTACCACAGGCAGTCAGGTTTTGATTTAATATCTGCTGGTATTGCTATAGACCACCAAGTGCTAACAGTCAGTATCTGGATAATATGTGTGAAATGCTTGATAATGTATTTGATATCGACAGAGAAGTATATTTTCTGGGTGATTAAAATATTGACTGGCCTTCATCAAAATGCCTGCTCCATATTTTTTTTAAACTGTAACCAGTGCCTGCAACCTGGTTCAGGTTGTCAGTCAACCTACTAGGGTAGTTACAAACAGCACAGGAATGAAATCATCAACATGTATTGATCACATCTTTACTAATGCTGCAGAAATTTGCTTTAAAGCAGTATTCAAATACACAGGATGTAGTGATCACTATATAGTAGCCATATCTGGGAAAACCAAAGTTCCAAAGGCTGGGCCTAATATGGTGTATAAGAGGTCATACAATATGTTTTGTAGTGATTATTATATTGATGATGTAATTCATATTTGCTGGTCTGTGGTATGTAATGAGGAGCAACCAGGCGTTGCACTTGACACATTTATGAAATTGCTTATTCCAGTCACTAATAATCATGCACCATTATGAAAATGACTATAACAACGGTTGAATCCCCTTGGATTGATGAGGAAGTGTATGGTAGAGAGGGATGAGGCAAATGGTATGGCAAATAAGTCTGGCAGCCCAATCGATTGGCAAACATACTGCAAATTACATAATCGTGTGACTAAACTAACTAAAAATAAACAATACTTGTCAGGACCTGGTTACGAACCTGGGTCTCCGGAGTGAGAAACAGTCACTTAACCAACTAAGCCACGAATAGTCAGCAGAACCCAGAAGATGAGGCAGACACAGCAGTACTTAAGACGGTGTATTTAATAAAGTAAAAAAGAGAAGTCCTCCAATACAAAATGGCAAATCCAAAAGGTGGTAGGTATAGCACAAAAAAGCCTCAAGAGATACTCAAAAACAAAAACAGAATTCCACAAGAGCGTCCACCGGAATCGACAAGAGTACACAGACCACTAGGGCTGGGTGCTAACATACAAACACAGAGCACAGAACTGAGGGAAACTAAGGGTTTAAATACAATCAGGGGAAATGAGGCACAGGTGCAAATAATAATGGGGAACAAGGGAAAAAACATAAGGTCAAAAAGCACAATGGGGGCATCTAGTGACCAAAACCCGGAACAACCCTGGCCAAATCCTGACAATACTATGAAAACAATTCTGATATGAAGGATATTAATAAAAAAGCTTTGGAGTTCCTTAAATGACATTTTGGGAAAAAAGGCAAACTCGGCTCCATCATTCATTGAATCAGATGGCTCATTCATCACAAAACCCACTGATATTGCAACTACTTGAATTACTTTTTCATTGGCAAGATAAGCAAACTTAGGGATGACATGCCAGCAACAAACGCTGACACTACATATCCAAGTATATCTGACCAAATTATGAAAGCCACGCACTGTACTTTTGAATTCTGGAAAATTATGTTAGACGAAGTGCACAGTCCGGTGCCAGACTGATCTCCTGGTCATGAACTGATGCCGGGGCCTACCAGAAGGTGTCACACCCTGATCGGTTTCACCTGTCTTTGTGCTTGTCTTCACCCCCCTCCAGGTGTCGCCCATCTTTCCCATTAAACCCTGTTCATTTATACCTGCATTCTCTGTTTGTCTGTTGCCAGTTCATCTTGTCTTGTCAGGTCTTACCAACTTGTTTTCCCGTCTTCCTGCTTTCTCAAGATCCTGTTTCCTAGTTTCCCCGGTTCTGACCATTCTGCCTGCCCTGACCCCGAGCTTGCCTGCCGTTCTGTACCTTATTGACTTTGCCCTGGATTAAATCAAATCAAATCAAATGTATTTATATAGCCCTTCATACATCAGCTGATATCTCAAAGTGCTGTACAGAAACCCAGCCTAAAACCCCAAACAGCAAGCAATGCAGGTGTAGAATCAAGGTGGCTAGGAAAAACTCCCTAGAAAGGCCAAAACCTAGGAAGAAACCTAGAGAGGAACCAGGCTATGTGGGGTGGCCAGTCTTATTCTTGCTGTGCCGGGTGTAGATTATAACAGAACATGGCCAAGATGTTCAAATGTTCATAAATGACCAGCATGGTCAAATAATAATAATCACAGGCAGAACAGTTGAAACTGGAGCAGCAGCACTGCCAGGTGGACGGGGACAGCAAGGAGTCATCATGCCAGGTAGTCCTGACGCATGGTCCTCAGAGAGAGAGAAAGAGAGAATTAGAGAGAGCATACTTAAATTCACACAGGACACCGGATAGGACAGGAGAAGTACTCCAGATATAACAAACTGACCCTAGCCCCCCGACACATAAACTACTGCAGCATAAATACTGGAGGCTGAGATAGGAGGGGTCAGGAGACACTGTGGCCCCATCCGATGATACCCCCGGACAGGGCCAAACAGGAAGGATATAACACCACCCACTTTGCCAAAGCACAGCCCCCACACCATGAGAGGGATATCTTCAACCACCAACTTACCATCCTGAGACAAGGCTGAGTATAGCCCACAAAGATCTCCGCCACGGCACAACCCAAGGGGGTGCGCCAACCCAGACAGGAAGATCACATCTGTGACTCAACCCACTCAAGTGACGCACCCCTCCTAGGGACGGCATGAAAGAGCACCAGTAAGCCAGTGACTCAGCCCCTGTAATAGGGTTAGAGGCAGAGAATCCCAGTGGAAGAGGGGAACCGGCCAGGCAGAGACAGCAAGGGCGGTTCGTTGCTCCAGAGCCTTTCCGTTCACCTTCACACTCCTGGGCCAGACTACACTCAATCATATGACCCACTGAAGAGACGAGTCTTCAGTAAAGACTTAAAGGTTGAGACTGAGTTTGCGTCTCTCACATGGGTAGGCAAACCATTCCATAAAAATTGAGCTCTATAGGAGAAAGCCTTGCCTCCAGCTGTTTGCTTAGAAATTCTAGGGACAATTAGGAGGCCTGCGTCTTGTGACCATAGAGTACTTGTAGGTATGTACGGCAGGACCAAATCAGAGAGATAGGTAGGAGCAAGCCCATGTAATGCTTTGTAGGTTAGCAGTAAAACCTTGAAATGAGCCCTTGCCTTGACAGGAAGCCAGTGTAGGGAGGCTAGCACTGGAGTAATATGATCCAATTTTTTGGTTCTAGTCAGGATTCTAGCAGCCTTATTTAGCACTAACTGACGTTTATTTAGTGCTTTATCCGGGTAGCCGAAAAGTAGAGCATTGCAGTAGTCTAACCGAGAAGTAACACAAGCATGGATTAATTTTTCTGCATCAATTTTGGACATACAT
>NW_027005206.1:0-4239 GCF_036934945.1 Oncorhynchus masou masou
CAGTTTGTAGCGGTATTTATTAGAGAGGGGTAAAGAAAGATTTTGTTCGGGCGCCAGGCAGGTATTAACCATGCCGAAAGGAAAAAGAGAATAGAGAGAGTACCACTACCAGACCACACACATCAGCAGAAGAGACTGCCTAGAGTGTAGCCTGTTTACCAGATAGCCAGTGGAGAAAAGAGAATACACACCATATAAAACCCACATCACAGCACAGGGGTAACCCAACAAGAATACCTCATACAATAATACTAATACTAATAATGGCAGAGCAATTAAACAGTAACTTCATACAAGAACGAATCCGTCATCAACAGAGGATTTGCAATAATCTGTATTATTTTCTAGTGGGATGAGTGCAGAGGGTATGAATGTGGGGGTGTTCATCGGCACAACAAAGGCCTTAAAATGTCCACAGTCTTTCTCGGCCACATGTCATTAGTACACCTCACCTCAATACAGTTCACATAACAATACACAACCTGCAAGCAACTTCCCTTTTAACTAAAATGTCCATCAAAAATACTTCTGGCAGGGCAATAATAGTCCAGCTCTAATGAACTTCAATGGGAAGTGCATTTGAAAAATAGAGAGTCTGTTGCAGGGTAAAGCACTGAACGAGAGGGAAGAGAAAGAGAGAGAAAAAGAGAAATCTTATTGTATTCAGGCCTGCCGGTGTACGGTCTGACTGTCTGATGGTTTGCTGGTTTGTATGGTAAAGCTTCGCAACAATGTTGCTACTAATCCATGCGATCCATAACGGGCGCGTCCCAAACAAAAACAACCACGATCTAAAGCGATCACACCGATGATTGAGTTAAATACTTTATAAACTACAAACGCTGAAAAACAAACAAAACTTCTGCAGCACAGCACACACAATCAAACTGTCGCGCCAGCCAAGAGCCCCTCCCCAAAGAGCTGAATGAGCAGTGCACGGTGAAGTGGCAGTGCACGGTGAAGGCTCCGTGCAGATTTCGCCACAAGTTCACTGGTCACGATAACAACACCCACCCGTAGCACACGTTCCAGCAGGTATATTTCACTGATCATCCCCAAAGCCAACACCTCATTTGGCCGCCTTTCCTTCCAGTTCTCTGCTGCCAGTGACTGGAACGAATTGCAAAAATCACCAACTTTAAACATCAACTATCTGAGCAGCTAACCGATCACTGCAGCTGTACATAGTCCATCTGTAAATAGCCCACCCAATCTACCTACCTCATCCCCATACTGTTTTTATTCTATTTAATTTTCTGCTCTTTTGCACACCAGTATCTCTACTTGCACATCATCATCTGCTCATTTATCACTCCAGTGTTAATCTGCTAAAGTGTAACTATTCGCTCCTATGGCCTATTTATTGTCTACCTCCTCACGCCTTTTGCACACACTGTATATAGACTTTATTTTTTTATTTTTTCTACTGTGTCATTGACTTGTTTATTGTGTCATTGGCTTGTTTATTGTTTACTCCATGTGTAACTCTGTGTGGTTGTCTGTGTCACACTGCTTTGCTTTATCTTGGCCAGGTCGCAGTTGCAAATGAGAACTTGTTATCAACTAGCCTATCTGGTGAAATAAAAAAATAATAATATATGTTTGTGTGTGTATTTAAAGTACATATGCATATATATATATATATTAATATATATATATATATATATATATATATATATATATATATATATATATGTATATATATATGTAAATATATATATATATATGGTTTATATACATATGCCTGTGTTTATATGATTGTTTGTGTAGTACAGTACCAGTCAAAAGTTTGGACAAACTTACTCATTCCAGGGTTTTTCTTTATTTTTACTATGTTCTACATTGCAGAATAATAGTGAAGACATCAACACTATGAAATAACACATATGGAGTCATATAGTAACCAAAAAGTGTTAAAACAATTCAAGAAATTGTCAACTGTCTCTAGTGTAGTCCAGGGGTTGAGTCTCAATAGTCTCTAGTGTAGTCCAGGGGTTCAGTCTCAATAGTCTCTGGTGTAGTCCAGGGGTTGAGTCTCAATAGTTCTAGCGTAGCCTAGGGTGAGTCTCATTAGTCTCTCATGTAGTCTAGGGGTGAGTCTCAGTAGCCTCTATTGTAGTCTAGGGGTGAGTGTCATTAGTCTCTAGTGTAGTCTAGGGGTGAGTCTCAATGGTCTGGTGTAGCCTTGGGGTGAATCTCAATTGTCTGTCGGTAGCCTAGGGGTGAGTTTCAATAGTCTCTAGTATAGTGTAGAGGTGAGTCTCATTAATCTCTAGTGTAGTCTTTGGGTGAGTGAATACTAGTGTAGTCTTGGAGTGAGTGTCAATAGTCTCTAGTGTAGTCTAGGGTTGATTCTCAATAGTCTAGTGTAGTCTCGGGGTGAGTGTCGATGGTCTCTAGTGTAGTCTCGGGTGATTGTCTCTAGTGTAGTGTAGGGGATTCTCAATAGTATGTTGTCTGTCTTACTAATGCTGCCACTAGATTTGGGTTAGGTGGAACTGCTAGTGAGCATTTTAATTTGGCAGTCTAGTTCGACAATTGAGATGCACCGCTAGGAGGTAACAAAACTAGATTATTGAGATGTACCCCGAGAAGCATATTAGACTACACAATTGAGATGCACCCTTAGAAGGAGATTAGTCTAGATTATTGAAATGTACCCCTAGAAGGATATTAGAACACACTATTGAGATGTACCCCTAGAAGGATATTAGACTAGATTATTGAGATGTACCCCTAGAATGATTTTGAGATGTCTTTACATGCATCCCAAAATGTCATTATATTCAACCAGTAATGAAAAAAATGACATATCTATATTCTATGAGTGTTACATAATATATTAGATTTAATAATAACAAGACAAGTACAAACCAGCCGAGGCTCTACAACAGTTTTAAAACATTGAAGTGGTCCACATTTTCAGTGATATGTCCAAAATAACTCAAAGTAAATATCATCCCGGTCTTGGTGAATTTTAATTATAGTTACATCAGTTAATAATTAAAGAGGGAACTATGATCAAATAAAAAATGTAAAACATATATATATATTTTAAACCACTCTCAAATTCATAGACAGATTAGCTAGCCTAGCAGCTAGCAGAGCCCCAGCAGCTATGCCCCAGGTTATTAGCTAGCCTAGCAGCTAACAGAGCCACAGCAGCTATGTCCTGAGGCTATTAGCTAGCCTAGCAGCTAGCAGAGCCACAGCAGCTATGCCCCAGGCTATTAGTGAGCCTAGCAGCTAGCAGAGCCACAGCAGCTATGTCCCAGGTTATTAGCTAGCCAGCAGCTGTACCATTAACAGAGCCAAGCTGAGAGGCAAGGCAGCCAGAGAGAAGGAAGTGGGTCGGGAGCACTTCCTGATGTGGTTGATGACCCTGAAAGTAGTGGAAAACAGAGATGTTGTTCAGTAAATTACAAAAGTGGATTGTCTTTTCTGTTTCTGTTCAAATGTTGACTTTGCTCAGATAGATGTGTACGGTGACAGTGAAACAGGCGGACTGGGACCAGAAATCGGCCCTGGCATTTTAAACATATTGGCTTAGATTTTCCTAAATTATTAGCCAGATAATTATAATTTTTACCTACAGAAAAACAGGCTAGACATACCCACTGGACTGAATATGGACCAGCCCATCTGGCCATTTGCCCAGAATGCCAGATGGCCAGTCCGCACCTGACACTTACCATCACTGATGCTGCCTGGTATAATGTTCAGAGGTGGAACTGCTGGTGAAAATTGCCTGTGTGTCGCTTGAACTGGGAACCGAAGACTGCTTGTCGTACACGAGGGTCATGTCGGTCACTACAGATCCACTCCTACTCAGGAGAAGGAGAGAAAATGGACCACCCTCAGAAATCATTATCATCATCATCAGCATCGTCAAAGTTTTCAAGTTTTAATGTCATGTGCACAAGTCCATTGAAATGTCGTTTCTTGCAAGATTTAAACCCAACGATGCAGTAATCAACATCAATGTAGTAGTACAAATAACAGAAGGTAGAACAGAAACCTAGTCAATCAGTAATGAGAATTCATACACTTACCTGAATGAGTTGACAATGGAACGACGGAAGCCTGGGGTCTTAGCAAAAAGCTTGTTCACCTGCGTTGAAAGATAGGATGATCAACGGTTCAATGAAAACAGGGTCCTTGACGGCATTAATAGAAGCTTTGGTTGAATTTTTTCATAGTAAATAAACCTCTCAATAGTTCCCTTTTTGACTTGGCATG
>NW_027005207.1:0-4234 GCF_036934945.1 Oncorhynchus masou masou
TAACACTCACTTCTGTCATCATGAAGTGCTTTGAGAGGCTAGTTAAGGATCATATCACCTCTACCTTGCACCCTGACCCATACAGACAATGCAGTAGTCGCCATTGCACTGCCCTATCCAACTGGTCAATAGGAATACCTACGCCAGAATGCTGGACATTGACTATAGCTCAGCATTCAACACCATAGTGCCTTCCAAGGTCGGGGGCCTGGGTATGAACCTCGCCTTGTGCAACTGTCCTGACTTCCTGACGGGCTGACCCCCAGGTGATGAAGGTAAGAAACACCTCCACTTCACCACAGGGACCCCACAAGGGTGCGTGCTCAGCCCGCTCATGTACTCGCATGACTGCATAGCCATGCACGCTCCAACTCAATCAAGTTTGCAGACAACGGTAGTAGGCCAGATTAACAACAATGACAAGACAGCCTACAGGGAGGTGGTGAAGGGTGTGTCTCACTCACACTCTCAGGGGAGCATGCCCCAATCCACATGAATGGGAAACGCATTGGAGAAGGTCAAAAGCATTAACTGGAAATGGTTCACACAGACAGCGCAGTGAAGGCGCAACAGCGGCGTCTCTTCAACCTCAGGATGATGAAGAAATTTGGCTTGATACCTAAAACACTCAAACTTTAACAGATGCACAATTCAGAGCATCCTGTGGGGCTATATCACCACCTGGTTTGGCAACTGCACCGCCTGCAACTGCAGGGCTCTCCAGAGGGTGGTACGGTCTACCCAACGCATCACCGGGGGCACACTGCCTGCCCCCCTGGACACCTACAGCACCTGATATCCAAGAAAGGCCAAAGAAATTAACATCAACCTCCTGAGCCACGGCCTGTTCAACCTGCCATCATCCAGAAGGAGGTCAGTACAGGTGCATCAACACTGGGACCAAGAGACAGAAAAACAACTTCAAGGACAGACAAATAGCCATCACTAGCCGGCTACCACCCGGCTACTCACCCCTGCACCTTAGAGGCTGCTGCCCGATATACAGTGGGGCAAAAGGTATTTCACAGTCAGCCACCAATTGTGCAAGTTCTCCCACTTAAAAAGATGAGGACTGTAATTTTCATCATAGGTACACTTCAACTATGACAGACAAAATGAGAAAAGGAAAAGTAGGATTTTTAATGAATTTATTTTCAAATTATGGTGGAAAATAAGTATTTGGTCACATACAAACAAGCAAGATTTCTGGCTCACAGACTAGTAACTTCTTTAAGAGGCTCCTCTGTCCTCCACTCGTTACCTGTATTAATGGCACCTGTTTTAACTTATCAGTATAAAAGACACCTGTCCACAACCTCAAACAGTCACACTCCAACTCCACTATGGAGTTTGACCAAAGAGCCGTCAAAGGACACCACAAAGACCAAAGAGCTGTCAAAGGACACCACAAACAAAATTGTAGACCTGCACCAGGCTGGGAAGACTGAATCTGCAATAGGTAAGCAGCTTGGTTTGAAGAAATCAACTGTGGGAGCAATTATTGGGAAATGGAAGACATACAAGACCACTGATAATCTCCCTCGATCTGGGGCTCCACACAAGTCTCACCCCGTGCGGTCAAAATGATCACAAGAACGGTGAGCAAAAATCCCAGAACCACACAGGGGGACCAAAGCCTACCATCAGTAACACACTACGCCGCCAGGGACTCAAATCCTGCAGTGCCAGACGTGTCCCCCTGCTAAAGCCAGTACATGTCCAGGCCCGTCTGAAGTTTGCTAGAGAGCATTTGGATGATCCAGAAGAAGATTGGGAGAATGTCATATGGTCAGATGAAACCAAAATATAACTTTTTGGTAAAAACTCAACTTGTCATGTTTGGATGCAACTCAGCATTCTTTAACCTCCAAACACCACCATACCTACTGTGAAGCATGGGGGTGGAAACATTATGCTTTGGGGCTGTTTTCCTGCAAAGGGACCAGGACGACTGATCCGTGTAAAGGAAAGAATGAATGGGGCCATGGATCGTGAGATTTTTGAGTGAAAAAGGCATTGAAGATGAAAAGTGGCTAGGTCTTTCAGCATGACAATGATCCCAAACACACCACCCGGGCAACGAAAGAGTGGCTTCGTAAGAAGTATTTCAAGGTCCTGGAGTGGCCTAGCCAGTCTCCAGATCTCAACCCATAGAAAATATTTGGAGGGAGTTGAAAGTCCATGTTGCCCAGCAACAGCCCCAAACGTCACTGCTCTAGAGGAGATCTGCATGGAGGAATGGGCCAAAATACCAGCAACAGTGTGTGTGAACCTTGTGAAGACTTGACCTCTGTCATTGCCAACAAAGGGTATATAACAAAGTATTGAGATAAACTTGTGTTATTGACCAACTACTTATTTTCCACCATAATTTGCAAATAAATTCATTAAAAATCCTACATTGTGATTTTCTGGATTTTTTTCTCATTTTGTCTGTCATAGTTGAAGTGTACCTATGATGAAAATTACAGGCCTCATTTTTAAGTGGGAGAACTTGCACACAATGGGTGGATGACAATACTTTTTTGCCCCACTGTACATAGACATGGAATCACTGGCAATTTAAAAAAATGTTTACATACTGCTTTACTCATTTCATATGTACAGTGCCTTGCGAAAGTATTCGGCCCCCTTGAACTTTGCGACCTTTTGCCACATTTCAGGCTTCAAATATAAAGATATAAAACTGTATTTTTTTGTGAAGAATCAACAACAAGTGGGACACAATCATGAAGTGGAACGACATTTATTGGATATTTCAAACTTTTTTTAACAAATCAAAACTGAAAAATTGGGCGTGCAAAATTATTCAGCCCCCTTACTTTCAGTGCAGCAAACCTCTCCAGAAGTTCAGTGAGGATCTCTGAATGATCCAATGTTGACCTAAATGACTAATGATGATAAATACAATCCACCTGTGTGTAATCAAGTCTCCGTATAAATGCACCTGCACTGTGATAGTCTCAGAGGTCCATTAAAAGCGCAGAGAGCATCATGAAGAACAAGGAACACACCAGGCAGGTCCGAGATACTGTTGTGAAGAAGTTTAAATGGATTTGGATACAAAAAGATTTCCCAAGCTTTAAAACATCCCAAGGAGCACTGTGCAAGCGATAATATTTGAAATGGGAAGGAGTATCAGACCACTGCAAATCTACCAAGACCTGGCCGTCCCCCTCTAAACTTTCAGCTCATATGAGAAGACTGATCAGAGATGCAGCCAAGAGGCCCATGATCACTCTGGATGAACTGCAGAGATCCACAGCTGAGGTGGGAGACTCTGTCCATAGGACAACAATCAGTCGGGATATTGCTCAAATCTGGCCTTTATGGAAGAGTGGCAAGAAGAAAGCCATTTCTTTTTTTTTTTTTTAAAGATATCCATAAAAGGTGTCGTTTAAAGTTTGCCACAAGCCACCTGGGAGACACACCAAACATGTGGAAGAAGGTTCTGGGTCAGATGAAACCAAAATTGAACTTTTGGCAACAATGCAAAACGTTATGTTTATTTAAAAGCAATACAGCGCATCACTTGGAACACACCATCCCCACTGTCAAACATGGTGGTGGCAGCATCATGGTTTGGGCCTGCTTTTCTTCAGCAGAGACAGGGGACGATGGTTAAAATTGATGGAAAGATGGATGGAGCCAAATACAGGACAATTCTGAAGAAAACCTGATGTAGTCTGCAAAAACCTGAGACTGGGACGGAGATTTGTCTTCCAACAAGACAATGATCCAAAACATAAAGCAAAATCTACAATGGAATGGTTCAAAAATAAACATATCCAGGTGTTAGAATGGCCAAGTCAAAGTCCAGACCTGAATCCAATCGAGAATCTGTGGAAAGAACTGAAACTGCTGTTCACAAATGCTCTTTCCATCCAACCTCACTGAGCTCGAGCTGTTTTGCAAGGAGGAATGGGAAAATTCAGTCTCGATGTGCAAAACTGATAGAGACATACCCCAAGCGACTTACAGCTGTAATCGCAGCAAAGGTGGCGCTACAAAGTATTAACTTAAGGGGGCTGAATAATTTTGCACGCCCATTTTTTCAGTTTTTGATTTGTTAAAAGTTTGAAATATCCAATAAATGTCGTTCCATTTCATGATTGTGTCCCACTTGTTGTTGATTCTTCACAGAAAAAATACATTTTTATATCTTTATGTTTGAAGCCTGAAATGTGGCAAAAGGTCGCAAAGTTCAAGGGGGCCGAATACTTTCGCAAGGCAC
>NW_027005208.1:0-4234 GCF_036934945.1 Oncorhynchus masou masou
GGGGCAAGTTCTAGGACAGGGTTCCCCAACTGGCGGGGCAAGTTCTAGGACAGGGTTCCTAGCAGGCGGGACAGGATTCTGGGACAGGGTTCCACAACTGGCGGGAGTTTTTATTTTATCTCTGTGTTTCTACTTAAAACAAATATGCACTTATTTTTGGTGAGATGGACAGTCTAAAATACCCCGTGAATCAACTCAAATGTTTTGAAAATGTTTTCCAAAGTAGTCCCACGCTTTTTTATTTATATATATATATATATATATATATATATATATATATATATTTTTATAAATATATTAAATATATATATAAATAAATATAATAAATAAATATATTAAATAAATAAATATATTAAATATATATAAATATATATAAATACATATAATAAATATATATATTAAATAAATATAATAAATAAATATATATAAATATATATATTAAATAAACCTGCCTGGTGTGTGTCTACTATCATTAACTGAAGACTGATAGTTTTATCAAAGATTCTCTGCTGGTGGTTACTATCACGATCTGCAGTTAAGTCCATTAACTAGTCTTAACTAGAATCATTGAGAGAAAAATATTCAATTCAGAAAGTTATCATTTCTAAAATAACTTTTCTGATATTTATCTGATCAATTAGTCTTGAATTAATGAATTATTTAGCACCTCCCGTTAGTCTCATTCGAGCAATCGTAAATTGTTGGTTATCTGCCTGAACCCAGTCTTCACTATAGTCATCCATACATCAATTGTCTTAAATCATTTATTTATTACTAACTAAGTAATTCACAGAAATGCATAAACAAACAGTAAATATGGTTACATGTGGTGATAGAATGTGCCCGAGTGGGCTAAACCGGCATGGCGGCTTGATAGACAAAAGGGGAAGTGGGGGTCGACTAAAGTCACTACAGAGGTAATTATTATAACAATTAAAATGCTAATCCTTACACATGAAGGCTCACTCATTCAGGAACAATTGCAATCAATATATATGTTTACGCTCAGTGTGTCGTCTTGATCGCTGGTGAAAAGTTCATTTATTTTGTAGAATTGTCCATCTCTCTCCCTCTCTCTCGGTTGTGGTTAGAGGGGATTGTTCAGAGTGACATTCGTTATAGAATGGGTGTTTCGGCGGTTGTCGTATTCGGAATGGCAGAAAAGGGCTGTCCCAGGATGTCTGACCCTAACTGGGTTCAGGGGAGGTTCTCTGATTTAGTTCAAATCCAATTCCCTTTTTGAGTTTTCCTTCATTAAACAGTCCAAAATCACATTGAAAAATTGTGTAAACAGTATCATAGTCACTCATTCATTTTATACAACAATTAGATGTAAACCTCATATCTGGGGCTATTATATAAACAGCATTATGGTAATGTGTACCGTCTCCATGAGCTTCCCAAGTTGTAACAAACGGACCAGTTCGTAGCTGGATTCTTTTTTATTTTTATTTCACCTTTATTTAACCAGGTAGGCTAGTTGAGAACAAGTTCTCATTTGCAACTGCGACCTGGCCAAGATAAAGCTTAGCAGTGTGAGCAGACAACACAGAGTTACACATGGAGTAAACAATTAACAAGTCAATAACACAGTACAAAAAAGGTGAGTCTATATACATTTGTGCAAAAGGCATAGGGAGGTGGTGAATAATTACAACCTTGCAGATTAGCACTGGGTGATGATAAATGATCAGATGGTCATGTACAGGTAAGAGATACTGGTGTGCAAAAGAGCAGAAAAGTAAATAAATAAAAACAGTGTGGGATAGGTAGGTGAAAATGGGTGGGTTGTTACCAATAGACTATGTACAGCTGCAGCGATCGGTTAGCTGCTCAGATAGCACATGTTTGAAGTTGGTGAGGGAGATAAAAGTCTCCAACTTCAGGATTTTACAATTAAGATTTCCAGTCACAGGCAGCAGAGTACTGGGGCAGAAAGTAACCAAATGAGGGTGTTGGCTTTAGGGATGATCAGTGAGATACACCTGCTGGGCGCGTGCTACGGATGGGTGTTGCCATCATGACCAGTGAACTGAGATAAGGCCGAGCTACCTAGCATGGACTTGTAGATGACCTGGAGCCAGTGGGTCTGGCGACGAATATGTAGCGAGGGCCAGCCGACTAGAGCATACAAGTCGCAGTGGTGGGTGGTATAAGGTGCTTTAGTGACAAAACGGATGGCACTGTGATAAACTGCATCCAGTTTGCTGAGTAGAGTGTTGGAGGCAATTTTGTAGATGACATCGCCGAAGTCGAGGAGATCGGTAGGATAGTCAGTTTTACTAGGGTAAGTTTGGCGGGCGTAGTGAAGGAGGCTTTGTTGCGGAATAGAAAGCCGACTCTTGATTTGATTTTCGATTGGATATGTTTGATATGAGTCTGGAAGGGAGAGTTTACAGTCTAGCCAGACACCTAGGTACTTATAGGTGTCCACATATTCAAGGTCGGAACCATCAGGGTGGTGATGCTGCGTCGGGCATGCGGGTGCAGGCAGCGTCGGTTGAAAGCATGCATTTGGTTTTACTAGCGTTTAAGAGCAGTTGGAGGCCACGGAAGGAGTGTTGTATGGCATTGAAGCTCGTTTGGAGGTTAGATAGCACAGTGTGTCAGAGGACCCAGGCCGGAAGTATATAGAATGGTGTCGTCTGCGTAGAGGTGGATCAGGGAATCGCCCGCAGCAAGAGCAACATCATTGATATAAACAGAGAAGAGTCGGCCCGAGGTGAACCCTGTGGCACCCCATAGAGACTGCCAGAGGACCGGACAGCAATACCTTCAACGATCTTTTACACTTTCTCGAACATGAAATTTGTTGGTACCTCAAGTTCTGTGAGGTGGAAGGATTTCCTTTGTCTCCATGAAAAACGACTCTCTCTATAACTGTCCTGAGGTATTCTCAGGAATTTATGACCTCTCTCTGACCACAGCAGTTTAGTTGGAGCGAGAGATGGGCTTGCTATACCCAAAGAGGCCAACGTCATGACACTGGTGAGAACCTGCCTTACAACAGGCCTACAAGCCCTCAGTCCAGTCTCTCTCAGCCTATTGCAGACAGTCAGAACTCATGAAGGGGAATGTAACTCGGGCCGTTGTTGTTGCCATCCTGAAAAAGGGACGTTTTCTTTTTTTTGCCGAGTTTGTGATTGTATACTAATGTGATTATGTTTTAGTTAAATGTTATGTCTGTTTGGCCACATTGCAGACAATTTGTCTACAAATTATTTGTAATTATGATCCAGCCACCTGACCATCCACTCAAGAAAGAATCGGCCCGCGACTGAATCTAATTGATTATCCCTGGTCTAAGGGTCTTAGGCCTGTCTCAATGATCTGTAATCTGTCCTACCAGTAATCTACCTCCATTTCCTAACAGGTGTATTTTGGCACATCCCACCCGCGCTCCTACATCTCAGCCAGCGTGGCCCGGGTATTAAGTGTGTGACCGGAATGTCCTGTCTGATGAGAAAAGATATCCTGGACCAGGCTGGAGGGCTGATCGCCTTCGCTCAGTACATCGCTGAGGACTACTTCATGGCGAAGGCTATCGCTGACAGGTGCAGTCATTACTTTATCTTCCTTGTTACCGCTGGGAAGAGTTGACTGTGTTACCGCTAGGAGGAGTTGACTGTGTTACCGCTAGGAGGAGTTGACTGTGTTACCGCTAGGAGGAGTTGACTGTGTTACCGCTGGGAGGAGTTGACTGTGTTAACGCTGGGAGGAGTTGACTGTGTTAACGCTGGGAGGAGTTGACTGTGTTAACGCTGGGAGGAGTTGACTGTGTTAACGCTGGGAGGAGTTGACTGTGTTAACGCTGGGAGGAGTTGACTGTGTTAACGCTGGGAGGAGTTGACTGTGTTAACGCTGGGAGGAGTTGACTGTGTTAACGCTGGGAGGAGTTGACTGCGCCCCGTCTCTAGTCCTCCCCCAACACGGTGGCCCGTCTCTAGTCCTCCCCCAACACGGTGGCCCGTCTCCCAGCCCTCCCCAACACGGTGGCCCGTCCTCGCCCTCCCCCACCACGGTGGCCTGTCTCTCGCCCTCCCCCAGCACGGTGGCCTGTCCCTCGCCCTCCCCAACACGGTGGCCCGTCTCTCGCCCTCCCCCAACACGGTGGCCCGTCTCTCGCGCCTCCCCCAACACGGTGGCCTGTCTCTCGCCCTCCCCAACACGGTGGCCTGTCTCTCGCCCTCCCCCAACACGGTGGCCTGTCTCTCGCCCTCCCCAACACGGTGGC